>NC_135551.1:22826002-22833502 GCF_964340395.1 Glandiceps talaboti | reverse complement strand
TTCAACTACTCCTTTACAAACTCGAGGTTAGTAATTAAAGGTTGTACGCACGTGAAACGTGACCGACAATGAACATACCCTACTGACAACCTCAGACAACTTGGTGACAACCTCAGACGACCAGGATGTCAGAGATAGTACACATCCCACTCGGAGTGAATACACACAACGGAAAATAACCTTGATAGACGGAAAACTACATAACGGATGTACTAGAAATAACTACATTTAAGGCGCCAATGCCAATATCTGTTGTCGTCTGAATTAGTATCGTAAACTATACTTGATATATTGCTGCCATGGCCTTGGTATTTGTGATACATTGTAATTTCTAGGAACGATGAACTCCTACACGAATAGGGAAACACATTTTGTCCTGCTTGAAGAGATTAGTTTTTGTCAAGAAAAATACTTCATGCATCTAAACAGTTAAACACACACAAACACACACACACACACACACACACACAAACAAACACACACACATATATTATATATATATATATATATATATATATATATATATATATATATATATATATATATATATATATATATATATATATATAGTGCTCAAAACATATATGTATGTAGAGCAGTGTAAATAACACAGTATCAAGCAAGATTCTCAGGAGCCGTACCCGTTAAACAGCGTTTCACGCTGTTGCGATCATCAGACGATCATCTGATGATCACAACAGCGTGAAACGCTATGTAACGTCTCCTGTGTATCATATATCTTATATAATGTAATATATATATATATATATATATATATATATATATATATATATATATATATATATATATATATATATATATATATATATATATATATATATATATATATATATATATATAAATTCAATTTTCTTTAAAAGTTGCTTTCTAGAGATGTTTGTGTTTTAATTGCCACACACAATTTCAACCCAATTACTAGTACCGGAGACAGTTTTACAGCTATTACAAGCTTAGTTTTATGGCATTAGTTCGTTTATTCTAGCTATCTATACGAGGCATTGTACACTCGGTAATAGCAATGTGCAGTCGGAATGATATTTAGTCTGATAAAAAGCAATGTAAATTCGAACGCTCATATCCTTTGTGCCATCAAGTTGTGCAAGTTGGTGAATTCACCAAGTCACTGTACAACCGTTCATATATCTAATGATACATACTTGACATTTAAGTCATATTATATCATTATAGCTGAACTAATATTTATACCACTTTTGTAATTAGATGAGTGGAGGTGACGCCGTGTTTGTACTAAAACAATCGTTTCACAAACGTCGCCTCAAGGGCGGGTCAACAGAGGTCAGCCTAGACAGACATGTAATAAGTGTACGTATTTGTTGAACTAACAGGTGTGGTATCACTTCATTCTGCATTTTTATCGAAATAGATTTGAACAGCTTAAAGCATTCCACTCAAGTAATATGACAGTAACTTTAATCACTTGTAATAAATTGTAGAGTGATGCGACCGTATATAAAAATCAACTCAATGGTACTGCCCATTACATGTTAGTGTTTACTGGTTCTATTTCAACGGATACAGAGATGCAGAAACCAATAAGAAACTGCACATTCTACACTTTATAAGATCAAGATAGCAATTTTTCTCTGAACCTAGACAGAGACATAAGAGCACCAATGTTTTGCTGTCTGCAAAAGATATCTGAAAGGTAGTATGTTAATATAATTCATTCCATTTTGTCAAAATGTGCCACAAAGCTATTGTTCAATCTTTGTTACCTTATTAGATGTAGCATGTTTAGTTTTTAAATAATTTCTTCGTGGTTGTATCAAACACTAACATAGCATTGGCTATAAAACACAACTGAATATGATTCAAAACAGTCTACTATCTCAGCTGAACGTGGAACGTGTTGTGCTTAATATCACATGATCTTTATATATCTACTGTGTAAATATCTCAATGGAATCGAAAAATGACAACCTTGCTCTTTTCTCTCGGCGGCTTTTTGGTTGTAATCGACATGATCGATCTAGAAATGTGGTTGAAATCTTTGCAAAACGCATTACTATTCTCCAAGTGCATCTGTTAATCAAACACACAACAATAGATAACACGTTTTTTTTTCATAGTACAAAGGCATCGTGATTGATGTGCGTCTGTCAAACAATCGCATACTTAAGGGGTCCAGTATGCCATAGCTACGTGCAGTGGTGATTGATCCTTCATACCTTGTTTTCAAAGTCAGTCTTTCATCAAAGCTGCCGCGGGTCAAAGCTGCCACTTTCCGTCTATTTACGTCAACTGCTAAACCTATCAGTCATATACAAATCAAGAAAACATACGTTTTGCACTCAATTTAATCATTATGATGTCGCCAGTAGTTAAAACTCCCCTTCCTTCCTTCTTTCTGGATGAATCCATACATCTAAATAATATCTTCGTTATAATATGTTAAAACTGCTTATGTTATTTACCGCATTTGTGTCACTGTAACGGCGGATAGAAGATGGTTAGTTCAATTCGCTACAAATCAACTGTCATTACCAAACTGACATAGTCTGCAACTACGACCACATGTGTGTGAAAGACAGTATGCAAAACAATGTACGCACACTAATCACAAATACACATACACGATGCACACTAGCCAGGAGACAAGTCTTAGACGACACAATTGTGAGAGGACGTGGTTAAGTGTGACAGTGAGATATCGCATTAGGACTGGTAGTCGCCAAAAAACTAGATCAACCGAGTATATACCTGCAAATTCCAAAGGTGAACCTCATATTCATGTTAATGTTGCACTGCAACATTTTTTTTACATTTACGCACAAATGCAAGGTAGTGGATATCACCTGTACAATTCCATTACACGAGGACTGATTCACAGCGATCATCGCATAATGGCATTGTAATTGCATGCGGTCAGATTACCACTACACTGAATTCGTTAAGATGAACGACATGATAACCTGAAACCAAAAAAAATCTAAAACTGACAAAAACTCAATTTATCACACAAGACACACATACTGATACAGGGGAAAACGAAGGGTTCGATGCTGAAAAAACGTACCTTATAAATCTAAAGTATTGGCGTAGTCATTTATTCAATGCACATGTCAAATGTCTGTCGAGTAAAGAGTCGATGCAACAATACAAAACTTCGACACCTAATTACAAATTAGAAAGGAGCAGTTTTATTGTCAAAAGTGATTTTAAAAAAAGAAAAATACGTTGATTCCTTAAATGAAGGTAGACATCAATGATACAGTTGCATCTCGCGAGTTATAAGACTTTATATGAACTCAAGAAATTCTAACATTATTTTTTTTTCGTTCACTTGCATACATCTGTTTCGAGTACTGACGCAATCTATTAAGTTCAGTAGGAGAACAGAAGAATCGCTTATTTCTCAATAGATTACTTATTCTTTGGAGCAAAGCAACGCAGTATTATTTTTCAATCGATCAAATTTCTCTTTCTCTCTCTCTCTCTCTCTCTCTCTCTCATTTAAACGTATCGAAGGAATTCAGAATTCCTATTTGGGGTACTCAATTAAGTATTCATTACATCAGGGATTACTTTATATAAATCTGCGACTTCGATTAACAACCTGTTAGGAATTCATCCCTCAAGTTCTACACTGACTTATAATATATATATATATATATATATATATATATATATATATATATATATATATATATATATATATATATATATATATAAACTTGACTATACGTCAGTAATGATTTGGTATTCAGTATCGCTAAGTTAGTTAATTAAAATTTTGATGTTTCACACGTGACAACCATTATACTATCCAAATATCCAAGCATATTCAATGGAAACCTGTATCCACACACTAAGAGACTACTAAATCTATTTGAAAATGGTAAAACTAATATTGATATCTATCTTACCATGTTGTATCTGGCATTAACCGTGATCATGTTACTGATATATTTTGAATATTGCCATGTGTGTTTTGATAAACCACAGGGGTGTTCACATAATCCCATGTACTATCCCTTTACTTGTTCCGCCAGATATCTCACAAGTCTGCAACCTACGATGATAATGTAAAATTGGTAACTCAAAAGTCCAAGCAGACAGGCTGTTTTTACATATGTCATTGAAAATGTATCGTAAGATTGTGAACATAAAACAAACACCAGTTGAATATTTACAAGCCTGTGTTTCGTTGCATGGTGCAATATTGCGAAATATCAGTCGTATTGTAGGTATATATATATATGTATATGTATATATATATATATATATATATATATATATATATATATATATATATATATATATATATATATATATATATATATATATATATATAATGTACATATATATGTAGGTGTGCGTGTGTGTGTAATACATATATGCATATATACATATATTTGGGTATGTATGTTTGTGATGCTGTCTTTGTGTGCATATGCATTTTAATGGTATTGCCAGTAGGTCGTCAAGTGCCAATCAACTACGGCTAAGGAAAGTGGCTCTTACCTCACAGTCATACAGCGGATATGAGATACGGCAACGTAATAGCTGTTTTATAAAACATAACATTGTCAAACAATTCATTCCGTTTGAATCTACAAGGAAATTGGCAAATAGCTGCAGGAATTGTCTTACTTGCTTTCTACCTACAAATGCTGAGGGAAGTTCTGTATGCATACACTGGTTTTAGTTCTTTTTCACACTTGCTGATTTTACAAAATTCTCGTCTCATAGATTATTTATGTTTCCCTCATAAATTACATGTGTATATATGTATGTATGTATGTATGTATGTATGTATGTATGTATATATGTATGTATGTATGTATGTATGTATGTATGTATGTATGTATGTATGTATGTATGTATGTATGTATGTATGTATGTATGTATGTATGTATGTACGTATGTGTGTGTGTGTGTGTATGTATGTGTGTGTGTGTGTGTGTGTGTGTGTAGTTGTATTAATGCATTGCGTGCGTAAAATGTATTGAAATCTAGATCTGACAAATACGCCATTTTTTCTGGAAGGGTATTGTTGCTTGTATACACTTGGGGGTAACAAAATTACACATTTTGAAGATGATATAATCATTCGCATCCCATGATGTCTATTCTCACTGACTTATTTCACTTTATATCATTTCCATTTCCCGTGTATATTCAACCTTTGGTGTTTCATTCACAAGGGGACCTTGTATATTTGTTGGCTCCATTATTTCTTTAGTTTTATGAGAAACAACATAACAGAGAAGATACTCCATATATTGCTGGTGTCACATCAAAATCTAAGTAGTTTTTCATCAGGTGGAATTCTCATACTAATAATATTAGTTAGCATAATTATGATATATATGTCACATTTCCCTGGCTACTCCATTAAATTCTTTGATTTCAAAGTAATGTTTTCAACTTATAAGTTTCGAAGATTTTAGAATTAACATTATGTAATTATTAAACTTGATAGTGTGTAATTATCAGACATCTGATAACGTTATTTAAACAATAATGTACCCCCCCCCCCCCCCAGCCCATAATGGACGAAAGCAAACTTTGAACGACATAATGGGCGAGGCGACAGCCGAGCCCATTATGGAGTGCAAAGTTTGCTTGAGTCCATTATGGACTTGGAGGACGTACATTATTGTTATTATTTTATAGTTTTGCCAATTCCAGTGAATTTGTAGACCGAGAAACGCAAAACAACGTATAATATACACAGCGCTGAACATCGTCTGCCATGTTCGGCCCGGAAGCTGAATACTAATCATAGCGACACACGTACGTACACGTACACACACATGTACTCCAATGAACTGCTGTGAACACAAATTTGTTTCATGAATGCGTTGTATTTTTAAACAGTGGAAATGACAATCATAAGTAACATCATGCATTTCGAAAAAATACCTAGGCGTATGAAGAAACAGAACAAATAAGCTTGTATTGTTATGCTCGTTCCGGGGCCACGATGCCCAATAACGGAGTACATTATCAGTAATAATGTACAGCGATGACGTCACAAAATTCACTGGAATTGGTAATGCTATAATATAATAATTAATAATCAATTATTTATTTATTATCTTACGGCTGATTATAATAAGCACATCAAATATGTCATCATTTAATTAGTTATTTAATCAATTAGACATAAAAAATATTACTTCGTTCAATAATTTACAGACACGTAGCTTGATAGAAACGTTTGGGGTTGATCTCATTCTCTTTCGGGTTGGAATTTTTAGTAGCATTTAGTGAGTGAGTTGTTTTGCTGATTCTTGATATTTCAAAAGAATGGTTGAGGCAAGCTGAATGCCATTTACTACTACTGTGGATGTTGACCTACTTCTAAAGGTCATAGTCTCCCTCACATTTGTTTTCTAAACGTCACGTATATCGACCTTCTTACTTTTCCTTCCGACTATCTTTCTGCCAAGATAAGGGAAAACATCATGATTGTGCTAAACACGTACTGTCATACTTACGTTGATAAATTTAAATGCAAAACGTAAACGGAATGCGAGAGAGAGAGAGAGAGAGAGAGAGAGAGAGAGAGAGAGAGAGAGAGAGAGACAGACAGACAGACAGACAGACAGACAGACAGACAGACAGACAGACAGAGTGAGAGTGGTCGAGAGTGAGAGTGAGAGTGAGAGAGACATAGATTCTAGCCTTCAGTATTCACTACACCACGTCAAGATTTGGGCATGCATTTGCCGTAAAAATAAATAATACTGTCTGATAGTAGTAGTTTTGGTAGTCAAAACACAGACAGGTTCCTGTGTTGGTTTAAATAATATTTCTATACATATATAACATTTCAGATTCGTGTTTATGAGCAGAAGCATAAAATAAGCAACATACTTCAAATTCCAGAATTATTGATGTGCATTTGCATTTACATGTACATGTACGTGTACAGTAATTGTTCCTATATCTCACAAGTCACTATCAAAGGCCTGACTTGTTCCGTTTGATATGGTATATACAACGTCGTCTGGTTGGAGCTAAGATAGATAGACTGAAGTTTTAACTTGGAATAAAATGAACAAAACATTTAATTCTTTCCATTTTAATTGACATACATACATACATACATACATACATACATACATACATACATACATACATACATACATACATACATACATACATACATACATACATACATACATACATACATAAATACATACATACATACAGACAGACAGACAGACAGACAGACAGACAGACAGACAGACAGACAGACAGACAGACAGACAGACTGACATGCATATATGTGTATAGACATAGAAGCAGAGACTAATATAATATAGGAGATTTTGTCATGTCATATTTGGATTCTAGGATTGCATTCAACATATCAATATTCAGTCTAAGGTGGTTTCCATGCCAACACGTTCATGTTTGGAATATGCTATTATACATTAAAGGATTTAAAATTGAAACTGGAGAGTGCACTTGTCTGGTTGTAATTCTTGTACCATTAACATGGCG
>NC_135551.1:22781002-22821002 GCF_964340395.1 Glandiceps talaboti | reverse complement strand
ATATAATATGCATGGTGCTGGGTTTTACACTGTAGTAGAATGATTCAAGGGTGTATAAAGAATACTGCAGTGTATAAAAGTAATTCTGGCGTATTTAACAGGAAAATGTACCTTTACAGTGAACTCATAGAAACACAAGGGTGATAAAATAAGGCCCTCTTGATTCTTTGGCTCTTTATTCACTCAATGGTGACTAATGAAAAATATTGTACCTGGTGTCGGAATTATATTTCCAGCAAATTTAAATGACACATGACAGTCACATGGAAAGTATATATACTGCATTATCTGTAAAACACTGTCCTGTCTGAGGCATTGAGAATAGCATAAATGATTCAGTGGAAAGGGTAAGACTTAAAGTTTAGGAATCTATTCAATCAAAGTCATTAGGAGTCTAGTTGACGATGTGTGGAAGATTAATGTATGGGCAATTCTCTTTTTTCTGTTTAGGATATAAGGAGCTCAGAATAAAATTCATTATAAGATTGTATTACTTACAGCTCTCCTGCATACAAATGTAAGTTTTATTCTATTGGTGCAACCAGAAATCCTACCTTAAAATCATATATACGATTTATCAACAAACTAGAGACGTGCGTATTTGTGTGAAACAGGCCTGATCTGATATGCTTTATTTCGTTCCAATTTATATGAAGAATGACTTACGTTATTGCACTTACTGTCGCATTATTTGATAATCAATCTGACACATTGATTTCCTATAGGCTTCAGTGATTGACTTGTGGCCCATAGTGAACTAAATTTGCATAGAACGGGCACCATTCGCGTTCTATTTTCACGAGGGCATTATACATGTACCACGGGGGTCTTTTTGGTAATTTGTTTTGAATATGAAAAGAATGTGTGCCTGAGAATATGATGTATGATAAAACACTTATTGCCTGGCCTCAATCGGGCACTAGTAAATGACATATACCCCTCGTGCTGTTGTGCAGCATCTATTTCCCTCAGTTTTTAGCCTCGAGAAATAGTTTGTATCTGTATAACAGCCCTTGGGGTAATAGATATCTACAAGTGCCCTCGTAGCCAGCCAATAAGTGTATACTGGTAACCGGGAGATATGTAGCATTGTATTTAGACACGGGTTCGACCTTGACATTGTCATTGACATCATGAGTAAGCCTGCCATGATACAAGTATGTACAGTAACTGCAGCTAGTACATCTAGTAGAAAAGAACAAATGATAAGTATATTCTCATATAACGCAACGAAATATTCAGATTGCACCCTGGGATATAGCAACCACAATTTTCATATAATTGGTTGAATTGTGTATTCGGAGATACAGCTTTTGTACGACGTGTATTGTCATTCGGATGTGTATGTTTAGGTTTAAATTCTTATGAATCAATTTAATTAATAGAGATATGCTTCTTTATACTCATTGACCTTTTTTGAGAAAAGTTCTAACTGATGCGGCTAATTTACAAAAAAAAGTTTATAAGACTTTCGAATCACTGTTTTCAATTGTAACATGAAAGGCTTCGATCAAACGTCCACCTAAAAGCTGAAATGAGGATCGTGTTTATCATCTAAACTTAATAACAGAAGTCAACAAACCCATATTTTGACAACAACAACATGTAACACACTTTTGAAACCAAAATTCTTTACTGTACATCTTTTTGTGTCTAACTCACAAATTATATTATTTTACCTTTTGAAATGTTCTGCTTTTCGAAGACAGAGAACAAACACAATGATTTTATCACCAGGGCCTCGTCTATCAGAAGTAAATATAGCCCGGTATATATATGAAAGGCGTGTATGGATATGGTACGTTGAGAAAGTACAGAGAAATATCGGAAAAAAGTTGTTCTTTGTTCAGAACTTGTATTTTTTTTATTTTTCAATTTCCGAAATATGCCTTTTGTAATATTTTGATTTAATGGAAATCTGGCTTTAGGTTAACATAAAGACGTATCATTTTCATCACACTCTTTCTAATGGCACTTTACTTTGAGGCGTAGTAGTTTCCGTTGTCGTGGCGATAAATTGAATGTACAGGTCTGTCGGTGACTTAATTATATTCAGTAAATAGTTTTAAAAGCACCACAATTCTGTTGAGAATTCGTGGTTCATCTTGGAAGATGGACCTTGTCAAGACGATTTCACATATATTTGCATATAATTTACCTGCTACTGTTGCAGCAATCTAATGTCCGTTGTCATAGCGACAAATTGAATTTGGCCTAGATAGGTGACATAATCATATTCAGTAGACAGTTTTAAACGCACTACAGTTCTTTTGAGACCGTCTCGGTTCTTCTAAGAAGATGACACTTAAGTAGACGACGTTGCATATAATCTACATACTATCAGAAATAATACAGCAAATTTGCATATGATTTGCATTTGGCCACACTACACAAATAAGTTGCACTTATGTAGACTCTGGTTCGGAACTTAAAGTAATACAGAAATGCAGATATAATATGCCATCTGGAAGCATTTATTTAGAGGCGGACCTTCAGTACGATGCACCTTTAGATTTTTGTAGCGCATAAACTGAATTCAAATGAAATTCATTGATGAAAATCACAACCTTATCACATATCGAAAAGTGCAAAGCGAACAGAGGACTTCTTTTTGCAAACAAAGAAACAATGCCATGTTATCTAAACACATAGAAATGTACTTCAAAAGGCCACATATTCTATTCTGTTGATCATATAGGCCTGCTTTATGTCAACTGGCAAAATGCAGCGCATTGCAGATTACTCGTCACTCCCTCTGTGGGATACAATCACTCAGGAACAAATAAGAAACTGTACTTGGCCCATTTGAATGTAAAATGCTGGGGATTTGAGAGGCGAGCGGTATCCCTCGTCCGTTATCACCTAATCCCAAATGTAACATTGCATTTGTTGGCAAATGTTGACGGAGGGTGACGCCCGTTCTCCATGGTGTTCATTTGATATCTGCATGGTCACACGGGAGTTCATTTCATTTAGATAAATTGTAGGAAGAAACTGTATTGCTATCTTAAAATGTAGTATGTAGCATTGAAGTTTCTTTTTGGTTTCTGCTTGATTGCAATGTATCAAGCAGCGTGAACAGTAATCTGCAACGCTCTGTACCATGTGACAGCGAGCGAAGTTACGGTTTAATTAGTATAACTGCTTTTGGTGAAACTAGATGGACATGACTATCGCCCGCCGCCAACCCAGCGTACCAATCACCCAGGCACCCTGCTCACTCGTACGCAGGTACTGTGCATGTGACACTGTTTACTTTGATGTCAAAAAATCGTTATTATTCTCAGTTTTGCCGTCAAATCGTTGACGTATCGACGTGAGTTCAAAAAGTATCCCCTCATGACATTTCGTTGCGATCAAAACAGAACATACACGTAAATACTTTAGTCTTTTTAGGTGGCTGTTTAGTATGAAACGCATAGTTATGTCCACGGCAAGCAATGCAATGTTAACTCATACACCGGAGAATAAAAACAAGTGTGGTACTTACCTTTGCGATGGAGGGTATTATGGGCCACCTTGTACTGAACAAGTACTTGATGCATACACAGGTATTGAATGCGCACAAAGGTTGCTCTATAGAAGTAGCGATGACATGCAATGCACAAATGTTTAAAATGTTGCAATGCGAATGTTAAAACAATGTGCGAAAGTCGTATAAATCCGACATCAACTTGGAAACAGACTTGTTCGGGGTGAACGATTGCTATCCAGTGTTGTCTTCTGAGGTAGCAGGTTTTAGTGTATCAATGAAAGTGTCAGTGCAGCTGTGATGGGTGAACAGTGACGTCGACGGTTACATTGAGGTATTGAAAAGCAGTAAAGGAAGTTGATCGAATGCTAAAGTTAGTATTATTGTATGGCATTAAGGCATTACTATGGGCCAATTCAACAAAAGCTAATCGGCTTCTATCTCGTTACCATCACTTGCGATCCATATCAGAATTATACGAAAGTACTGAATTCATCTTTTGTATTGCGTCATACCTTAGTCTCGAAACCCGATAATGATATTTTCTTGTCTTTTTATCAAAGCTTATTTTTTCCTATTAGCTCCGTCATACGTCACCAAAAATGAGCAGTTTTCCGTCTCATTTCGTGTACTCTTTACAATATACATATTTCAGGAACACATTCAGTAGGCACATGTTTCATTATTTTTAAAACTAGAAGGCCCTTTTCACATCTACTGACAAAAACATGGACACATCTCAATTTGACACAATTAGAATGTAAATATTATTCAAATAAGTATTCTCCGTTTAGAATTCCAAGTTTGTTGGTGATCAAACAAATTATTTTCTATTACCCTGTCACCCAAAAGGTTGCCATGACAATGCCAGCATCATCCATATGCAAGACCCGGTCATCAAAGTATTGATGGAGGAAAATGAGAAAGTTGATTAACGTGAAGTAGAGTAAGAGCTTTAGGCAACGGAACTCACACAGTACCAGCTGCATAGGCAATAGAAATACAACTTTCACGTCTAAGCTATCTTTATCTGATTTCAATGCTGAACGGAAAATCTCACAGCTCCTGTCAACACTTTTAACATGACTAATATTGGAAAATATGCCGTGTTTAGTGCCTTGCCCCAGGCTCAAATACGAAATAATCATTACATGAACAAATATGACTATAACATCACAGTCATGCTGTCCCTCCCCCCCTCAAATATACGCCTCACTAGTAGCTAACTATAGAACATTCTGCGACTTGGTTTCCCTAATGAATATACAAGTAAATTTAAATGAGTATCGTATATCAGGTTTTTCCATTACTGTAAGATACAATGATATACTTTGATGTCTTGAGTACCCTACCTCTCACGTAAAATGATATAAAGAGATACAAAATATGAAACTATAGTATGGTGTGTATACACAAGGTCCATGATTGGCAAGACTATATGTAATACAGGGTTGTTGGAAGAGTTGCTGTTAATTTCGCACAACGTCATGATCAATAATTGCAAGTGACGTTGTCTGAGTTTAATTATTCTAAGGGTGATTTTTTCAATCAATCCCTGTCACATACACCAGGTAATTCATCCTCGAGATTTTACAGAAGCAAGACGCAGTAGATCACGTCCACAGTTTAAGTCAAGGGTTCTTATATCACATGTATGTCCAACAATGTTGTTGTTGATTTGGTCTAAGTGATGACGTGTTTGAAATCAAACTCAGAATACATAATTATAGAAATCAGTTAACCCGCACCTGAACGACGTCTGACACGACAAGAATCTTGCTAACATTACTACATTTTATCTTCTGCCAAGGTTGGCCAAACATATGTTTACTTTTAGAACATTTTATCATCTGGCCTGATAGAAAATTGCTGCATTTTATCAATTTAAATCCTCACGCAAAGAAACGTATAGCAATGCTGGTAAAATGTCTGTATATTACACACACACACACACACACACACACACACACACACACACACACACACACACACACACACACACACACACACACACACACACACATACATACATACATACATACATACATACATACATACATACATACATACATACATACACACATACATAACCATAAATCACGGGAACGCAAACTTGTATTTTTTTAAAACCAAAAGATACTGATTTGGATAAACATGTAAAATAACAACAGAGCCACATGACACGTGATTGCCAGTACAACTACTTTGGGTATTTGAAATCGCACTTGTTCTTTCACTCGTTATTTTCTAAGAATGTAGGGAACACCACAAGTATTGGCGATCGTGCAAATACCCCGGGTACGCCGCTATTGCACTTTCGCGTCATGGGGTCGTTTTATCCTTCTAGCTACAGTGTGCGTTTTATCCCTGCCGTCACAGTTTGAACCACCCTTTTTTAATCTGATCCCAGGAGTACTAGGTCCCTATTGGACTGAAGGTAGAACAAGTGTAAACACACGTAATACAGAAAACGGAAACGGATCAACTTGGACAAACCTAATATAGCTCATTTGCGTATATATCACCCATCGTGGTGTTGTTGCCATGGTACCAACCTGTTAGCCCAAAACAATTTGGGAAGATTAGAGTGTTATCCATGAATGTTTCGATGACTTTCACTCACAGGTGTATCTAAGTAGAGAGGCCTACGTAATGCAGTCAAGTAGATGGTCCACTTAATTCTATTCGTCTTAAATTGAATTTAGTTCATTGTGCTTTTACGTGAATGAAATGCTTGCTGCGATTGACATTAATCACTTCAATATACATCTTTAGATTATGCACTTGTTAAATGTAATAAGCCTAACGGAGTGAGTGGGGGGATCAATGAGTTCTCACTGACGGATTTCCCGCTGTTCGGGTAACTGAAGGTTTTCACCATTCAGTTACCGTTGCTAGGTTACTATCGGTGTCACACTAGATGAAGATTCACATCGATTGGAAATGAAAAGTAAGAGAAATGTAACCAATTTATAGAATTTATCTACTTTTTCCTTTAATGATCTTAATATATATTGCCTTTTCCATATTGCAATATGTGTGTAGATGACTTGCCGATGTATTCCTGACTAGCGAAACTACACTGATATCGGTTCAAGGATAAGAGTATAGTGATAGGCACTTATGCCATGTTGTCTTCACGAAGCTTTATGGATAGTTTTTGCTAGGTGTGAATATCGCCCTCAATCGTTGATAATCGAAATCTCTTCGCGCACACAGATAACCAGAAGAAATTGTGGAAGGAAGGTTACTTTTCGACTCCAGGAAACTGAATCACTTCTAAGTTCATTTGGTCAATTTACGTCACAAGAAAGTACTGCTTTTATAAGAACGTACACGAAGGTGGTTGACTGAGATGCTAGATTAATATCAACCATTAGCAAATAGAAGCTCGCTGTCCTTCTCCCCCTACAGTATACATACCCCGAGTGTTTCTCTGATTTCTTTTATCACGTGTTAACGGCAATACACGATAATATCACCAAAACACAATTATCAAAAGTGACTTTTCTCCAGGACTTAGAATCCATTGTCTAGACTGCAATCTTGGTTTGTGACCTGTGTTTTATCTTACCACTGGCGATGTGATAGATGGGTTGACAGTGTGGTATCTGTGCAACTCACCCTGCAAGTGTTAGACAATGCTAATGTCTTTCTGTAAGTTGATCAGAGAGAGGATAACATGATGTGTAATGCAACCGTGTTTTTTAGGATATATGACTAACGCAGTAGAAGACAGTGAAGGAGGCACAAATCACTCTGATTTTAAAAATAAGTTATTAAACATGGCACAATCTTGTCCTCTGACTTGACAAAGATTGTGGTAACATTGTTACATGTTATTGTCTAGCATGACAAAATACAGTTGATACACCTTATTAAGCCACTCACAGGCTAGAAAAAAGGTATAATAGTGGATAGGATAGAGTATATATGGTTCAACGACGTGTGACATGATATATTGCAACTAATGCAAAGAAAACGCATATGTAGCCATTTTGGTAAGATCTTTTCAAGCCAGAATATAACACTTAGCAAACTAATTAAATTTTTGCTGAGCCTGTCTTGTTTCAAGTTTAAGTCAACTGAATTCCATAATATATTTCAAATATTCAGCTGGACCCGCGTAATATTTCAAAACGTAGATGTCATGTATTAATTTTGTTTGTGTGGACATGGCTAAAGTAGTTTTATCTCAAGTATATTCAGAAACGTTTCAACCAGTCGCACTTTTGTTATCTCGTATTATTAAATCAAATTAAATCTGAAAGGTTCAATAGTTTATTGAACTTGCAAGACTCGCAGTGTTGGTAATGATAATGTCAGTATCAACACCTTGAGGATATGCCTCTCCCGTTTTCTAGTTTAATAATATTTTAGAATAGTGCTTAAACGAGTAGCAAAGTACATTATTTAAAACAACACAGGTCAAGAACAAAAACACATGAACTTTCCCTATTAGTAGGTCACGGAAATTCTTTCCCAGAAGGGTCACAGACTGTACACTTGGAATGGACCAGCCATCAGTATTATTGAATTTGATTTTGTGATACTAGCGGAACATTTTACGACGAACACGAAGGATTTCTAGATTCGCGTAATTCAACTTGTGATAAGAACTAAAGTTTTGCTTTGAAGTCACTGGGAGATGAAAATATAGGAAGAGATGGAAACAGAGTAGGGTTGCAGCTAATATCTATATACTTCGCTGCGAGATTGACATACATGAAGACATGAAAACCAAGTAGGGTTAACGTTGCAACTATTATCTAATATGGTTCTTTTATAACAGTGACTGTACTTATTGAAAACCCTGAAACCAGAAATGGTACCTTACCTGCTCAACTTCTTTTTCGTGTTGGCTGTATAATTGTTATGGCACTTACAGTGTCCAGACTGAAGAACACGGTATAAACTCCGACGATTAATTCATGAAAAGCAACACTAAGGAGCTGTTAACTGTTCAAGACTTATGTTAGTGATAATGACTTCATGTGAATCTCCAGAATAAAGGGGAATATTACAATATGGTAAAATTGGAGTACTTTGAAGTATCAAAACAACAGAAGTGGTGTTTTTATAACTACTGTAGACATAGAAGAAATGTGTAAAATACCAACACTGTCCGACATACGTTAAAACTTAAGCATGAAGCAATAAAAGGGCAGGAAGTCAAGACCTCATCTGTAAGACGGGATTAACCCCACACCAACTGTCAACCTCTCAAATTACCGTCCACCAGTTGATACTTGTATATAACTGTGCCTAACGACGTCCTCAAACAAATCAAAACCACAAAAGTTCATGTATTCCAATCACGCGGTTCTTCACTTACCGTTTTAGTAAACGGATAAGCTCGTTCATCAGACTCTAATTTTCTTTCACTTTGTATTCATATATTCACATACATGATTGTCGGTGTTGATAACTTTAATGTTACAGTTCAAGCTAGGCTAAATCCACACTAAACAGCATATGTAACAATCAGACGTTTCCTAAAACAACAAATCTGTTATTAAAACCAAATGCGATATGTCCTGCTAGTCAGTAACCTCTGACATGTCATCTCAAAGTTACACCTGCGTTGTCAGATTTGATGATGTGTTCGGTTGTTAAGTCGCAACTGTCGGTAACATCAAAAGGCAGACTAGATCTCTGAGACGTCGATATCAGCCTAGAGATTGATCAATGTCGTGAAGGAACGTTTCAGAATACTGCTTTCTCTAAAATGTCAAATAAATCTCACTGACGCCATTTTAAATATTCACAGTTAATCCATAGCACTACAAAATATATGATATGTAACACTGCATGTTTTTTGTATAAAACAAGAACACTTGAATATATTTCTATTTCTGCATTACAGCCATACGAATTTGTAACATCCACTATCAATAATTCAGAGTTTCAGGACCAATTTTGTAGGAAAGATTTGTACCAATGAACATCCGGGCACACAGCAGAAATTGGTAAGTGATAAATTCGCATTGTTTGTTGTTAGGTATATGCTTCACTTTACATATACGACGTTCAGGTACTTATTTAGTTGAATCAAAATCCCTTATCAGATCAAACGAGGTAGTATGTAAGATTCGGTATGCTTCACCGACTACCTGGATATGTCTTAGAAAGCTTCGACTTTATTAAATTTCAGCAAAAGAAAAGTAGCTACATTTAATGTTTATAACCTGGAGTATTATAATTGATAAAACAGCAACAACGTTTACGAAGAAAATGAAAACTCAATGTGAAGGAACGAATGAATACAACGGTCATCGTTGACTTGTAGAGATAACTAGAGTATTGCATATGGCGCCATCGTATTGCGTAGGGCGCCACCAACTCCCCGATCATCTTGACAACGATGCAAGCCAAACAGGGCATCACCAACGTTAGCGTGTGAACAATCAAACTTTTTATAAGACAAATTAAAGTGACATGTATAGAGACTCGACACACAACGTCGTTCGGCTTGACAAAAACCTTTTTTTTTTTCTTTTTTCTTTTTTTTTTACAAATATTGCTACATTTTATCATCTGGCTCCGTGGACATATCACTAACACTGTTACATTTCATTTGGCACGACAAATATCTTATCACCATTGCTGCAGTTTCTGAGGTGGGCTACTTTTAGTTTCGATTATCCAGCTTCATCACTGATGGTTCACTTCATAGTCTGCTGGGGAGACTTGGTAACTAAAATTACCCTTGTGTAATCGGTCTATGTATAATAAAGATTAAAATAATACATTTCTGTCCAACCAGATGATAAAATGTAGCATTTTTACCAAGGTTAGCTGAGCAAGACAATAAAATGTTAAATGTAGCAATTTAGTCGGATGTTTGTCTGGTCAGAAGACGGTTTGTTTCAGGTTATCATTTCCTATACTGTTTGATAATTCAGAATCAACTATTAACATAATTATGTATATGAATATCAGTACTAACCATCAGTCTTTGTACAGAATATGCTTTTGTTGTCTTTGTCAAACTTCTCACTCTAAATGAAGACACAATTAGTCTTTGGCTCATGCGAGTTGATGAACATGTTTATTTTACATTCACTATTAATAATATTTACATATCACTCATTAGCACGTGGGTTCTTGGACATGTTATATGGATGTTGGTAATCGTTGGCGAGTGCTTTTATGTTTTCAACTTCACTAGCTGCAACTGTAATGTCTTTTGAAATTGTGTTGTAAGCTTATAAGATGTAATGACGTAATCGTTTTATCGTACACCCTGAACAGTATTGAATCACATATGTGAAAACAGATTTGTTTAGCAGTGCACATAGTATGGTATAATAGAACCAGTTAAAATGAATTTTGTGTTCTCACCCAAACATTAGCGCCCCCAACTTATTTCTGTACTATACTACTTAAAACATATCTCAAATGGAAATGTACATATCTGATTATAGGTAATTTAACAATTTTCAGTAAAGGTATTGACGTTTTCTGATCGAGAATAATAGTACCCCAGTTACAGGTAATGCAGGCTTAATTCCGTGCCCGAAATATACACGTACGGAATTTCAATGTTTACGGACATTCCCGAATTCACAAGTAGGAAAGACTGGTATAGAGATGGGGGGGGGGGGGTGTACATGTATACACATTTCATTGATGTATTAAAGAGCATGTGCATTACGATTATATTTTCGGAGAAAATACTTCAACCACGTACACGCTCAATGCTTTTAGCCAATGCAATCGTATTAAGTGCCCACGAAGAAGGTGCACTGTGGCGTACTAAGATATATTAGAGAATGAAATGCTGAAGGCAAAGTTAGGCTTAGGTCTTCCCTATCTTTCCCATAACCTTTCACTTTAAATCTCAATCTTATTCCCTGAATACCTTTTCACTCCAACACGACACGCAACGATTGATGTTTATAGCTAGGAGCTTGGATGCCAAAGGGTACACAATTATAGTGGTTTACCCACTATCAGGTAATATCGCTATGCATGTAATGTGTTTTTCTACGGCTAAAAACTAACAGGTAGTCTATTGTGTATTGGAGAGCTCTCTCCTTTACACCAAATTTACATGGATGTGAAGATTGTTCGGTTGGTTTCGACATTCTGTTGATAATCGTTACAATGGCCCTTACAATGACTTGTCAGAAAGCTGATATTGGAGCGACAGCAGCTACTAGCCTTCCAATGCCCACTCCGTATTCCGACGATGTTGAATGGTTTCCGATGCCGAAACCGTCGATGTTTATTTTGTTGAAATATCCAACAGGTTCCTCATGCTTTACATCAAGGATAGGTGCTGTAAAGGAATACGTGAAACGTGAAACAGACATCATTAGGTACACGTTTAAATGTAAGAAGAAGTCTGAAAACACCTTAACTTTGTAAGAATATTGCTTGATGAATCCTTTTCTCGGGATACACTTGCATGCATGCATGCATGCGTGCATGCATGCATACATACATACATACATACATACATGCATGCATGCATGCATGCATGCATGCATGCATACATACATACATACATACATACATACATACATGTATACATACATACATACATACATACATACATACATACACACACACATACATACATACACACACACACGTACGTACGTACAGACAGACAGACACACACACACATACATACATACATACATACATACATACATATATACATACATAACTGTACATTATACCTACCCCGTTATTCCCCTGATCTGTTAATTGCTCATTCATATAATCTTATTTTATCAATTCATGTTTTACATCGAAAGTAGGAATCTAATTTCTGGGAAATTCACTTTGGACGGTAACTCCGTAGATTGAATATTCAACTTAATTCAAATTAGTAATTTTCATATCTGTACTATTTGCAACATTTCCTTGGTTGTTATGGTAACTGATGGCGGGCATCGCTAAGTTACCAAAGAAATCCATTTGATTAGTCCACGCCGCCAGACAGTCCCAAAACCTAACACAGCACAGCAACATCGACTACGTTAGCGACAAGCAGGCACAGACAAATAGAGATAATAACAGGATATATACACAGATTCTTTTCATTATTTCACCAGCTGTTATTACACTTGTGTGCAAGAGACCATATAAGTCTAGACCAAAATATTAAATCTTTTTCTTTTTTTTAAATAAAGAGACACGTGATGTGTTCTATTTTGATACATGGGCCAACAGTTGATATCAATATATAAGTTACAATGTTCGATTTTACAATATTGACATACTAACTTCACATTATGATATTCAGGAATATCGCTGTGTTAAACATAAACAGGATCGCATATCAGTTGGATGGATTATTTTATTTCCTTTTCATACTGACACCTTACCCGTTCCTTTAATGGATATTTATCCCAAAAAATAACGTATACTTGAGAAATTATAGCAAAAAAAATGTCTAACAAGTTGATTTAAACAATTCAAGAAGTATCGCAACAATTTGGTATATTCTGGAAAGGTTTGATATGGCGGGTCATTTTCAAAAGCGTAATTTACTAAGTAAGGTTACCCTATTGGCTAAAATGAACATGTTTTTTCATATTTCATGAATTAAACATGAACATGCCTTTAAATAGTCTAAAAATAGCATACTCGTGTTTTATTGTTTGATTTGAAATGTTCCTCCGTCTAATTCTTGTAATAGATTTGCTCGTTTTTTAGATAAGCATGTAAATATTGATATACATGATATGACATTTTGTGAAGATGGACTTCCGTAGAACCCTGAAATTATGCCTGTGATTGTCACATAGCAAAGAGCTAATTTGCTGATATAATATGCAAAATGTATATCTCCTCTATTTAAGAAATGGCAAATGCCGGGGCATATTTACGTTTTTGATACAGCAAAGTGAAATTATTGAATCATTATATATGTGAATGAAGTTAGAGTATGTAAAATTACCTCAAATCAATCAGATTAAGGCATTCCGCATATCAACTTGAAAATTCTACCTTGAGCAATTTGAAGGTAATTACACTTTATGTTGTTGAGACAACAGACAGGCAGACATACAGACAGGCAGACAGACAGACAGACAGACAGACAGCAGACAGACAGACAGACAGACAGACATGTATCGTCAAAATCAGGTGAATTGATTTATACGTATAGCAGTACAGCATTACTTACCTGAAGTTATAGAGTCTTCTACAGCATTGTTAGATGAAAGTCTTTCTTTCATTACAAAGTATCCTGATGGTATTTCATCGGCCTGTGTAATAGATAAAGATATATACCATTTGTCATATCAAGAATGATCAAGAACATACGTATATCGAATACTCAAATGCACATTACGTACATATCACTTTGTGACTCTCTGTAACAGTTTTTCCCTCGGTACGTTATTTGTATATTTCCAGATATAACTTTTTTCTCGTTTTAAAAAATGGATTTCACTCTATCAATGTGAGAAGTGTGAACGTACAATATTCATAAACAAAACCTGGAACAGAGTTGTCAAGGTAAACAACATTTTAACAAAACTTGTGATGAGACAATTATCTGTTCTTTTATTTAAAAAATTGATTTTTTGAAATTTCACTTCTACCCTTGACCAAGTCTTCTAGTTTTACTGCATCGTATCAAGTTCAACTTACCTGTCTTAAGATGTCTGTAGTCTTCTCTTGTTGAACTTCTTGTCTTCCTGGAGTAGACAACAGCTCTGGGACTTGCTCGGCTTCAGCTTTTGGTATCTGAATTGTTTCCAGTGCATACAGTTCAGGAGCAAATACTGAATGGTTACACTGGAGATTTCCCTTGAATGTAAATTGCAACTGATAACTATCTGTAAGCTGACTGTTATTTTCAGTCTGCTGTCCATTCATATGTACACCACTTAAATTGCCAGCAACTCCCGTAATCTGTTTGAGGGGTGTATTGTCCATTTGATACGTATTCTGTAGATTTTCTTTTGTTATAGGTTCTATATTTCTTATCTCTCTATTATAGATGTTTTGCCTTGTTGTAACAGATCGTTGCCTCATATTCCCCATATTTCGTCTAGCCAACGTATGGTGTCTCGTGTTCGTTATTCTTCTCATGATGTCAGATGCCCGCCTGTCAACTACACTCTGTCGTCTTGTTACAGATTCACGTCTCATGCTGTCAGATGCACGCCTGTCAACCAAACTCTGTCTTCTTGTTACAGATGCACGTCTCATGCTGTCAGATGCACGCCTGTCAACCAAACTCTGTCTTCTTGTTACAGATGCACGTCTCATGCTGTCTGATGCACGCCTGTCAATCAAACTCTGTCTACCTCTCACAGATGCCCGTCCCATATTGTCAGATGTCCGCCTGTCAACTAAACTGTGTCTTCCTCTCACAGATGCACGTCTCATACTGTCAGATGCACGCCTGTCAACTAAACTCTGTCGTCTTGTTACAGATGCTCGTCTCATGCTGTCAGATGCACGACTGTCAACTAAACTCTGTCTTCTTGTTACAGATGCACGCCTCATACTGTCAGATGCACGCCTATCAATTGAACTCTGTCTTCCTCTCACAGATGCACGTCTCATGCTGTCAGATGTCCGCCTGTCAACTAAACTCTGTCGTCTTGTTACAGATGCTCGTCTCATGCTGTCAGATGCACGACTGTCAACTAAACTCTGTCTACCTCTCACAGATGCACGTCTCATACTGTCAGATGCACGCCTGTCAATTAAACTCTGTCTTCCTGTCACAGATGCACGTCTCATACTGTCAGATGAACGCCTGTCAACTAAACTCTGTCTTCTTGTTATAGATGCACGTCTCATACTGTCAGATGCACGCCTGTCAATTAAACTCTGTCTTCCTGTCACAGATGCACGTCTCATACTGTCAGATGCACGCATATCAACTAAACTTTGTCTTCCTCTTACAGATGCACGTCTCATACTGTCAGATGCACGCCTGTCAATTAAACTCTGTCTTCCTCTCACAGATGCACGTCTCATACTGTCAGATGTCCGCCTGTCAACTAAACTCTGTCTTCCTGTCACAGATGCACGTCTCATACTGTCAGATGCACGCATATCAACTAAACTTTGTCTTCCTCTTACAGATGCACGTCTCATACTGTCAGATGCATGCCTATCAACTACACTCTGCCTTTTTGTTACAGATGCTCGTCTCATGCTGTCAGATGCACGCCTATCAACTAAACTCTGTCTTCCCCTCACAGATGCACGCCTCATACTGTCAGTTGCACGCCTCATGCTGTCAGATGAACGCCTGTCAACTAAACTCTGTCTTCTTGTTACAGATGCACGTCTCATGCTGTCAGATGCACGCCTGTCAACTAAACTCTGTCTTCTTAAGCTTGTTACCGATGCTCGTGTCATGCTGTCAGATGAACGCCTGTCAACTAAACTCTGTCTTCTTGTTACAGATGCTCGTCTCATACTGTCAGATGCACGCCTATCAATTGAACTCTGTCTTCCTCTCACAGATGCACGTCTCATGCTGTCAGATGTCCGCCTGTCAACTAAACTCTGTCGTCTTGTTACAGATGCACGTCTCATACTGTCAGATGCACGCCTGTCAATTAAACTCTGTCTTCCTCTCACAGATGCACGTCTCATACTGTCAGATGCACGCCTGTCAATTAAACTTTGTCTTCCTCTCACAGATGCACGTCTCATGCTGTCAGAAGTACGCCTATCAACTAAACCCTGTCTTCCTGTCACATATGCACGTCTCATGCTGTCAGATGTCCGCCTGTCAACTAAACTCTGTCGTCTTGTTACAGATGCACGTCTCATGCTATCAGATGTACGCCTATCAATTGAACTCTGTCTTCCTCTCACAGATGCACGTCTCATACTGTCAGATGTCCGCCTGTCAACTAAACTCTGTCGTCTTGTTACAGATGCACGTCTCATGCTATCAGATGTACGCCTATCAATTGAACTCTGTCTTCCTCTCACAGATTCTCGTCTCATACTGTCAGATACACGCCTATCAACTAAACTCTGTCTTCCTCTCACAGATTCTCGTCTCATGCTGTCAGATGTACGCCTGTCAACTAAACTCTGTCTCCTTGTTACAGATGTACGTCTCATACTGTCAGATGCACGCCTGTCAATTAAACTCTGTCTTCCTGTTACAGATGCACGTCTCATGCTGTCAGATACACGCCTATCAACTAAACTCTGTCTTCTTGTTGTAGATTCTCGTCTCATGCTGTCAGATGCACGCCTGTCAACTAAACTTTGTCTTCCTCTCACAGATGCACGTCTCATGCTGTCAGATGCACGCCTGTCAACTAAACTCTGTCTTCCCCTCACATATGTGCTCCTCAAGCCATCTGATATACGTCTGGCATTTATAATGCTTTGCCGCACTACATTCGCTCGGTTTAATCGTCTGATGTTGAGTGGTGATCGTCTTTCCATCACTGGTTTTCTTATTCGTAATACTTCTAACCCTCCTCTCCTTGAGAGCCAAACTGACGGTCGCTGTTGACTCTGTGTCCTTCGAGCCATCGTAACTCTTCCAATCCTAACATCAACACGGTGACTTTGGGAGTTTAAAATTTTCTGTGCCTTCTCTTCGGGCGAAACGCTGGCTGATGTACAACCACTTGCTCTGTTTAATATCGAACATCTCCGTTGTAGAATAGCACGGTTTACCTGGACCACATTTGTACTACGAAACTCTGCTTCTGCTTGCACCCATCCTACAACTTCTAACGTCGACAAAACAGTTGCCGTTAGACATAACCACTTGGTTAAAATCATACCTGAACTGAAGACTATTACCTTTGCTGGTTTCCAACGTCGACAAGGTTCCTTGTCGAAATGCTCATATGTTGGATCCCAACCCCTTTTTATATGAGAACAAGTACGGAGACAGAAATAGTCACCAAATGAAGGCAGAAGATTGGTTTATCGTCTTAATACAAGTCTTGTTTCCCCGCCAACCAACAAGATAATTATTTCAAGTACGTACGATAACGAGGCGGATATTAAGGCTCCGATTACGAGTGTTCATGACAAGCTTACAGTTAAATGCGTTTCCCCAACAACTTTACAATCATTCGATATTGATAATTTCATTTCTTTAAGGCGTTTAGATATGTAAAGTATGAATTTGATAACTGCAAAATAAATGAATTTTTACCGGTTACAGCAGTAATGATATTCATGAAATTTGAAGGTTTATTGATTCATGCAAAAAAAAAATCATGACGCGTATTCATTCTTTTAACATATTGTACCAATTAAGTGAAAGGACGTGTTGATGGGAACAAGAATAGACATTCATAAAGACATACACTAGAACTGGAACTACTTTTATAAGCTTTAATGAGTTTGTAACGGATGTCATTTATACAGAAACAAGCTCCACTTTATGAGATTTCTTTTGCACAAAGTGGCCCTAACAACCTTTCAATGATTTGTGATTGAATCTTTGCTACGAATATTCCGTTCCAATCTTAGTTTTTCTGCAAGGACAAAGGTTTACTGTTGGGTCAATTTAAACACCCAATTTCCTTTAAGACGCTGATGACGTCAGACGAGTCGTTACTCTGAAATTCTGTACAGAATTTTCATTTCTGTGAAATGACAAGAGTGTCTTTTTAGACAATCAGAGCGAATTGCGTGATTAGACATTTAAGTTGATCCCCTATGCTCGTCTGAAGAAATGTTCTCCTGGGGGCTCAAACTATTTGTACCTTCCCGCCTTTTCTTGGGCTTTAATGTAATCTATAGATTAAATTTGTAATATTTGTATCAATTGATCAATAAGCAGAGGTGATAATGTAACAAATTTGGAATTAGCAGTAAGAAGTTATATGAGAACAAATTTGAAGAATCGTTATTTTTGCCGAAAAACTGCAAACTGTATTACATATCATTGAGGTGAATGGTCAAAGTAACGCATATCACATTGAAAAGTATATACCGGTAGCCTATATCTTGTTATTGCTGTTCAAGATGGGTAAAACGTGTATAATTGCAAGTCAGAAAGAGTAAACTTGTTTTGGAGAATCTAATGGGAAATGACTCTTCTAATGTTATAATGTTTTGGCCGCAGTCTCTAAATTTTATCACACTATTCTTTGGACTTCACGTATAATAATAATCACTTACATCACTACATCTATAAAGTGATTCTAGACATTAGACAGTTGAGACGGTGAGGAGTAGAACATTTACAACTTTCACAGCCCCTTTTTGCTAATCTTAAAAAAATGGGAAAGACTGTCAACAAACACGCAACACGTTGTTGAGCAGTTGATGTTGCGGTGTTGTCATCGGTAAGGTTGTGTGTAGTGTTCAACGCCGTTACTCAGTGTTATGGATTTCCTGTTAATTTTGTCATTTTCATAATAGGAATAGTGAAATGCGCGGTAACACTATTCATTCATCTGCTGCCGTGTTATGGAGTCGGATATTGGGGAAAATCTTCGTGATTAAGGGAGAGAGAGAGAGAGAGAGAGAGAGAGAGAGAGAGAGAGAGAGAGAGAGAGAGAGAGAGAGAGAGAGAGAGAGAGAGAGAGAGAGAGAGAGAGAGAGAGAGAGATGAATACTAACAGCATGATTAATTAAAACTCCATTCTTTTTGTTGCTCTATTTTAAATACTTTGAGGACTGAAAACTCGAATACTTTGAAAACAGATCACTTCTCTATGGCACCAAGTTTCTTTCAAACAAACCTTTTCTAATGATCCGAAAAACTTTGACACATAAAAGCGTTTCCCAAGTGATTTTGAAATCGTAATATACTCCTTGTTATACACAATCCTTTCTTCAATGAAATCACCAACATATTACTTCCAATGAAATTAACAGTGTTTAGTGACAAATTGAATGTTGAGGTATAACTGGGTAAATTTTGAAATCATTTTGTTATATAACCATGGTGTGGTGGCACCAATGATCCAACCATTTCTTCTTTATTTTAACTTAGCATGGGTTGGAGTGTTTTAGTTTCAATTATCAAAATCCAGCCATTTCCTGCATATCATTATCACAGGCATTTTTTAATTTATTTGTTGCTAATAATATCTTTAAAATCGTGACTCCAGTCAGTCATAGCGAGGTAAAGTATGTGTGGGGGTATGTGTCTTCTACAAGGACGTCTTTAAATAAATTAAAGACAAAAGTTTAAGACTTCTGTTCTTGAATCACATATCGCATTAAGCTTAGCAATATGCTTTCTCTTGAAATTGAATGTTAAATCTATCGACTGACATATGAATACAGGCAAATCCTTCTTTCTTTAGTGTATGCTGTCTTCGGTTTTTGCAGATAACTAGTTTGTATTCTTTTTTTGCAAAGTAGACTTTTTCATAGTTGTAGCTCGTATATGCAAAATATATTTTTATAAAAAGCCACGATGACGAATTCTACTCACAGTATCGGAAATCCTTCGTTTCCATGGTGATAATTTAGATATTAGTAGCAGTTGGCGTGAGCTAGTCAAAGTAGATGTAATTTCCTACTTGTTAAGGTGACGCAGATAGACAATTACATCTATTCCTAAGGGAGAAGTTATTTAATATGAGATGAACAGGGATCCTGGCAGTGGTACACCTTTAATAATGTAATCACAAATCACACTGTACTTCTTTTGCATGGTGGTAACGTGGCTCAGAAACACGGCAAACTTAAAAAACCACAAGCGATATGAAAATAGATATTAAAGTTTAGTTTCTCCATGTTCTACTTTCAGAAATGTTGCTTTCCCGATTTTATTCAACAAAAATCACCCAACAGATCACGTCCCCGCTCGATATTAGTGATTTAACTACAAATCACACTGTACTTCTTTTGCATGGTGATAACGTGGCTCAGAAACACGGCAAACTTAAAAAAACTGCAAACAATATGAAAATAGATATTAAAGTTAGTTTCTCCATGTTCTACTTTCAGAAATGTTGCTTTCCCGATTTTATTCAACAAAAATCACCCAACAGATCACGTCCCCGCTCGATATTAGTGATTTAACTACAAATCACACTGTATTTCTTTTGCATGGTGATAACGTGGCTCAGAAACACGGCAAACTTAAAAAACCGCAAGCAATATGAAAATAGATATTAAAGTTAGTTTCTCCATGTTCTACTTTCAGAAATGTTGCTTTCCCGATTTTATTCAACAAAAATCACCCAACATATCACGTCCACGCTCGATATTAGTGATTTGGCTGTACATGCACATGGTTGCTGTTATGTTGGTCTCCTGGACAGCTCATCGCCTGCTGCATGGAGTGTCAGGTTTTACAAATCGGTTCCCAGGGATGGGTTATATTTTAATTTCACTCATTATACTTTGCCTTATTTTATAATTTTGACATCTGTACGTACGTCAACAGTTCCACATCCCACTGCTGCAACATCCCAGTTTCTTGCTAAATAAAATCAACTAATGTGCCATGGACATCGAACATAGACACTAAAACATCAGTTGGTGCCTGTTTGCCAAGTATATACGCCTAGTTGTTGTAGTTTATTTCATTCAGACTATTATGTCGTGCCAAGAAATCGAGATCTTGCTAGAGCATAATTATGTAGGAAGCATGCAGCAAACATAACCAGTAAGCAATAACCTGCAATGCTCTGTATGTCCATAAACTAAATGGAAACCATGACAAATAGTCTTGAAATCAATACCTACCCTAACCTAACCTAGCCTGGCATAACTTACTTTTGTTTAGTTTACGGTCTAGAGAACATGGGGAGAAAACACTGGTTCATCATCCCTTTTTGTGTGTTGTTATTTTCTTTACTTTATTGCAATTTTTTAAACTTCAGTCTGTACAACGCGCTGAGACGCATGTGTAGCGCGTTTTCTTACAAGAAATACAAATAAAAAAAAAATATAATAATAATCACATTTCTTTACTTCATTGAAAATGGTCTCCTCTTGCAGCTGGACTATAGGTAGGCGGTTGGTCGTCGAAAACGTTTTCATGATCATGAATAACCTATAAACTGAGGGAATGCTTCAGCGATTTCTGATCTGCAAAAATGTTCACTTTCCAGAAATGTAATAGCAAATATCTTTTCCCAGATATTCGTGACTTGGAAATGTTCCATTATAGACGTTAATAACCATACATAATTTCATGATTTGTATTAAATGTATTGTTACGTTTAGGGGTTGTTTAGTGTAACGTTTCAATGTCTAAGTATAAGGTAGCTGTGGGTAGATCGACAGAACATAAACGATTATTCACTCTAACTGTCTTTCTAGGGTACCAGGATCTACGAGCTTGTCTAAAGTTAGGAATTAGCTACACAGGTATCGTCACATACACGTACGCTCTTACACCCAGGCAGAGAGCTAGAGAGACACCGTACACCAACTATAAGTTAATTAATACAGGCTTAGTAGATAAATCAACATATTATTTGATCATGCTGTTGTTAGCTCCTGTTTGTGAGTAGTATAAATGTGAATTTTACGTTAATTTAGGCAGAATATGCCAAAATTCCGAATATGATATTTCTGGATCGTAACAGTATGTTATTTTATCTTCTTATGAGCAATAGCTCGACTCCACATAAACCACAGAACGTACCCGTTGTTGCTTCAGCAGAAATGTGTGTTGTGGATTGTGAGAATGGGTATATTGTGTTTAATCTCTCATACCCTCTAGCTTAAACGGAATATACTGTAAGTGTCGTTAACGCGTTAGATATAAAGTTGAATCTTCGGAAACATATACATGCTGTATTGCTTTGGTGTTGTATCCGCGGATTAGGCTCAAACTTCATCCGGAGTCTGAGTCCCCGGTCAAGGCTCAAATCATTTCCTACGTACTATACTGGTGAAATAAAAGGTACGGTGGAAGGAAGCCTACTCCAGTCTTGAATTAGTGTTACGAATACTCTAGTCTGGATGACCAGCCTGTTGTGAGTGAAGGTATAAATGGTTACGATACTGTATAGGAACTAGACTATGACGTACAGAGGGTAGTTAGTGCCCGGCGTATGCCCCTATTGCGAACAATTAGGGGATCGGTTATTTGTAACTGGGCCTATTATAAGTTTAAACGTTTGTTAAATAAAAAAAATTGTAGACATACAGTGAATATCCTGTATAGTTTATTATAAAGTAAAACGTGGTTCAAGCCAAAGGGGAACTCTGTGTACACCTTTTTCGTTTTGTTCGTACAATTGTTTATATACTGCCTATTGGCAATTTGAGTAAAATTCCCAAGGCCCCCATATACACATACAACATGCAATTTGATATTATATGCTTGCGCTCAGTCTAGTCTCAGGTGTTACATGTTACATGTGTTAGACTTATGAGGGTATCGGTTAGCACGTACATGTACATATACGTACGCGTACATATATTGTTACGAATATAAATTCATTAAAAGCGTTGAGGGCGCCCTAATTTTTCTCGCAAGATGGCGGAACAGCATGGAGAAAATTGGTGCAACCTGTACGTTGAAATTCGAGAACGAATTAGGGCAGCACACGTTGTTATAGGATTGAAGAATATTGATAACATATCCGAAGCGTAAGTATGTTAACAATTACACAATCCACGTGCTCATTCGTATGTCGTGTTTTACATTTTTGCGACTGACATGACGTTTGGCCCCGACGACGCGTTCGTGACATCTGCAACGTTGAAAGTAAACAAGGGTTTGGTAAACGATAGCATTTGATGGACGCAGAGCAGGGAGAACAGGATAGTGAACCGCCTAGGCCTGTGTTTGATCATAGCCTCCAAGATCTATGGTTTGATAGTACAAATCTCGTTATCATGTTTGCAGTCGATTCTGATATGAATTTGTCCCTGGTGTACGTGTATACTGTACGTGTTTTCTGTATGTGACAATGTTAGAAGCGATTCATGCAGACAGTCAGACAGATACGTCAATGCTGAATAACGAAATCAGGGCTCAAAATTAGCTTTTTTCTTTGGTAGTCCAAGTGGGCTACCAATTTCAGAAAGTGGTAACCCAAGGATGGCTATAGTCCTATATTCCTGAACTGAAAACAGAGTTCTTCTGTTGGAAATATGTGTGTTGTTGTCAGCAAGGCAGTAAATCTTTCATCCTGAAATCATTGCATAATTGGTGGTAGCCTGAGAGGGCTACCAGCTGCAAATTATGGTAGCCCCAGAATTGGTAGTCTGTGGACATGGGACTACTGTTCATTTTGAGCCCTGTAAATCATTGCAAGATCAAGGTCCATCATAGACAGATTGAAACATCACATTCATTACCAATTTATCATTCAAAAGTACATGTAACTACTAACTATATTGTACTGACCTATTGATTATTGGAACTATGAAAAATATATTCAATTTCTCTAATGTACATGTACATACATCAATAAATGTACTAATTGTAACAATTTTTATGCTCGTCAATACTCTGAAAAGTAGTATTAAATTTACATGCGCTAAACTTGGAGCTTTTGTTTAACTTTTTTCTGACTAGTGATCCGTCCAAATTTAGTGTGACTGTCAACACATCCAGCATTGAAGTATCATCTATACATGGAAGAAGAAGAACTTTCAGTATTCCCGGAACACGTCTCATTCCAAAGTCCTGCCACAGTCTACACTGGATACAGGGAGAGGGGTTGCATTTCCGTGTTGAAATCTCAGAAGATGATGGTGCAATAGATAATGATTCCCTATCTACCAAAAAGATGGTTGATCCCAGTAAAGAATTAGATGCACTTGATAATGGAGTCTGCCAACTTTCTTGTAGAGTTTGTCATTCAAATGTTCTGCAACCAAACTGGTAAGGACCATTACACATTACTACATATTTGTATGTATATTTTCTCAACACAAAGTAAGCAGAAGTTTTTGTTTGGATGGTGGGGGAGAGGGAGTCTGTTTTAGGGCTTGACCCTAAAATATAGTAAGTAATGACTTGGTTGTGATGTTGTATGCCATGAAATATATTGAATCACTGGGAAGGCCTGAAAATGTCTATTTTATAGATGCTTGTCCTGGACCAGTGGACCCCCTTTTTTACCCAGTGGTCCCCTTGGAAAAGTCACTTGTCTACCAAGGAAAAAAAAATTTTTGTTAAAAATATTTGTTTGTGAAATCACAAACTTCGGGAGTGGTTGATAATTTATTGTTTACACCATAATAAATGTGAACATGAAAACAAGTTGAAGTGCATGGGTTTGTCTGTTTGTACGTGTCTGTACAAATTTCTCTCATTGTCTTTTTAACGGTGTCACTAATCATTGGATATGGATAAACATATGTTTATAATTATACACGTATATGTTATCCAAGGCACAAACAGATATTCATGACTCCTAAGTGCTTATTACTTTCAAATAAACTGTTATTAGTAATATTACATACAAATGTATGCTTATTGACTCCCTCGGACAATGCATGCCTGTGGAAAATATTTCCACTGAACCATGAATGATGAACAAGTTTCAACTAGGTTTTTTGTAGCAATCTCATTTAATGTCTGTGATGTAAATGACTCCATGACCCACAAGTTCCAAAAAATGCTTGTATTACTATTAGCAATCTCATTTAATGTCTGTGATGTACATGTACATGTAAATGACTCCAGTACCCACAAGTTACAAAATATGCCTTCATTTCCTGCAGTGACATTCCCATTTCATTTTGTGACTAGAAGTCATCTTCCTATTTATGTATATGTATTTGGTATATGTAGGTACAAATAAGTTATTCTTAATGTTATCTTTCTTTTGCAGCCAGTTTCAAAGAGTTTTACCACTGCCATCTGAGAACTGGAGAGAGCTAGCAGATGACTGGATGTGTCATAACAGTGAAGTTACAAACAAGATGAAGAAAGCTTCCCTTGAACCTAGAGAAAAAGATTGTTTTGTTGGGGACTTGTATCTTTCCTTTAACATGGCCAGTGTTCAGAAAAACAATGTCATCACAGCTGAGAAGCACAACCATCAAAAGCTAAGAGAAGTAAGAAATTCATAGAGTAAACTTTGAATTTAGAGTACAAGGTTCAAAACAATCAAAAAAGATTACTGTCTTATTTACAGTCTAAGGCATTTATAGCTCATGAAGAGGTTGCGCAGCAGCTCAGTGACTAGTATGTATGAGTGTCCTATATACTATGCGATGTTTTTTTGGTGGTTTTACCCAAGGATACATTGTGGTGCAATGACTACGCATACACGTTCTATATACTATGCGCATTCTCCACATGGAGGGCACTATCCACAATATCATCATGAGGCAGCCAGTCACTTAAATGAATCTACCCTGCATGAGCTTATGGCCTTTGCCTCGTTATGATGTTATTAATGTATACAATGTACATGTATATGTAGGAATGTTCTACATCAGCCAGGTACATTAATTACTGGTCTACTGGACTTGCTGTTGTTTTAATTGACTACATCACATCAATTTCATATCCTATCCTTGGTGCTTTTTCAGCCCAACTGATGGTCTAGTGAGAGGTGGTCGGTGACACATGACGTAGTTCAAATGTCATGTGACAATAATGATTATCATATACCTGTGCCCAGTGTGTGTGTGTGTGTGTGTGTGTGTGTCTGTGTGTCTGTGTGTGTGACAATAAGCTTACACATCCATTAAGAGTGCAAACATCATATCTTTTAGGGCACCAATTTAGTGATCATCTGCCAGAAATGTCGGTGCATCCTTGGAAAAGCTACCTCAAGTGGTAAGTTGTCATAATTACACATAATGAATTATTTTTATATGATTGAAAATGAGTAAATTTGAAAAGAGTAAGTCTATCATAATGCTGTACAATCAACAATATTCTGTGATACAATTATGGTTTCTTTGTTTACATAGTCATAAGAATTACCTAGTCTCAGTTACCCAGCCTCACAGATGATGGCTCACTTCAGGGTAGTCTTGGTTACCCAGACTCTCCCTGCTTGGAACTCTGCCTATGAGACCTCCCCAAACAAGAGTCTGGGAAAACCACATTGCACCTACCCCATGACAGAAGTCACACAGTACATGTCTTCCAAGCCTAAAAAATGGGCTTATTAGGCCTGTTTGTTGTAATTAATATACAGCTGTCGCTTAAGAAGTGATAATCTGTAGCGAAGGTACCCTAATCATTCATCCTGCAATGTTGGACCTGAAGTACTCCCCACGATGCACTGCTCTAGCAGCTACTTCCGTTGCAGGGTAGTTGCAATGTGATTTTCCCAGACTCTCATTTGGGGAGGTCTCATAGGCAGAGCCCCCTGCAGCAAGAGTCTGGGTAACTGAGACTAACTCCATAGCTGAGGAAAAGTCTAGAACATTGCAGAAACCATTTGTGTAACCAGTCTTATTGTGTTTTGCATAATGATTTCAGAACCAGATACAGGACCGAAAAACGTTCTGGATTTAGCTGAATCTATACAAGTGTATAAGCATTGTATCAAACTGTGGAAAGATGAAGCCCAAATGGACACCTTCAGGTAACTGAAGTTGAGATAATAACTCTTTTAGATTTAATTTTTACCACCATATTAATAGGTACCTGCAGTATAAAAGCATACCTAACCATTACTTGCTAATGGTAGCATTCAAACTTGATATTCAGGTATACATGTACTAATTGTACATGTATATAAACTGTTAGTCTGTAAGGTGTGCTGTGATGGGGTACTCTCACACATCGATCAAAACAGGCAGGTTAGGGCAGCGCAAAATGATGTATTCTACTGTCTAATAAACAATTTGATGACATGAAATCCTAGTTTTGTCACTAACCATGCTAACAATGCCAGAAGACATTACTGGTAGTTTTAATAACAGTGAATACAGTGCCATTGACATTGGACTAAAATATCTGAGTTTTTGTGTAAATATTTTCACTTGAGCTAAAAGGATGACAAGTTATAAACTTAGCTTTTACCATTTTAATATGATTGCTTGTGCCATATACTGCTGGGTTGTTTTGCTACTGCATTATTACTGTAACAATATAAATAAATGCATGTACCATGATTTTGGTGAGGAACACAGCTAAAATACATCTACATTTGTACTTTGGGATCTCCAGTATAATTTACATGCTTACTGTACTTTCTTTAAACAAGCAATTTTTTGCAGCTGATACATTTTTGAACAAAAACAAAGATGTAAAACTTTGACAATTTTAAAAATAGACATCATTAAGTATACTGCATTTTTTACAGATCGTACACATTGGAAAGTTACTTTGCTCGGTTAATGAAGACTCACAGTAGTAACAATACAAGTTTTCGTTATGTCGTGCGGTCCAATACTGCCAACCGTAAAGCCTATATACTGGTAAGTACAATGTAGAACACTCACAGTAGTAACAATACAAGTTTTTGTTATGTTGTGTGGTGGCAACTGTAAGTAAGGCCTATATACCTGTAAGTACAAGGTTCACTCAGCCCCTGTATATGCATTACGGCGCTGTGTAACAATACAAGTTTTCGTTGAGTGAAGTGGTCCAACATTTGCAACCATCAAGCCTTTAAACTAATAAGTACAATGTAGAAGACCCGCTGTAATAACACTACAAGATTATGTTATGTTTTGTGGTCCAACACTAGCAACCATTAAGCCTATGTACTGGTAAGTACATGTAGGTCACTCACAGGAGAAAGGGAAGATCGCACAATGTCGCAGAAGTTCAATAAATGAACTTCATTTGTTTAGGACATTTATATTGCATCCCTGCATGCAAATGATATGCAAATGAGGGTGCAATCATTCATTATACATGGAAGCACACTTGATCACACAGTATGACTTTTATGGAAATCTGCTATTTCGGATAAACATATGTAATAATAACAGAACCCCATACCATGTAAGTTTTAGAGTGGGTACACAGGGGATATTTGCACTCATGCTTGAAGTGTTTTCTGCTGCACTTTCACTCGCTCACTATGCCTGTGAATTATGGTCGCAAAGAGCATTGCAAGCACAGATGCAAATACCTTTAGAATGCCACACTTGAACTTCTATGTCATAAGGGTTCTGTCATGTTCATAACATTATACTAACACTTATGCCACAAATTCTGTGGAAGATTTGTTATCAAAATGATTTTTGAAACTTATTTATAAATTGTGTGTTACAGCTATGGCTACTTAATTCTGATAGTAGATTGGTTACAAACACTGCCAAACCTGATGAAGAACTTCAGCAGCTTACTGGGTTGCTTCTTTCTGATGAAGAAAACCAGCAAGGAGATGGGCTCAAGTCTTACAGCATTATCAAAATATTGTATCAGAGTTGTCTAGACAATGAGAACACAGAGTAAGTGAGACACATGTATAAGCCACATTGCTTGGATAAAGGAATTTCATCCATGCCAAAAGCAGTTTCCAAAGTAACTTGCCAAGGATATATATTTGACAAGCTTGGGTGCAAATTTTATGTTCGCATAAATGTCAAGTACGCTGTGACTTTTTGCTATTTTATTTAATTTATGCCCATTGACAAAAGCACCAACATGTAAAAGAAAATGGTCGTTAGCTGAATTACTAATAGTCTAGTAGTCATTGATGGTTCATGTACTTTTTGATGCAAGCTCATCTGTGAAGGTTACTGTATCAACATAGACATCTAAAATTTTGAGACACTGCACACACTTGTTTAAGTGAAAGCAAAAACTGTAAGCAAAAACTTCCTGTATGATATGAAAGTTTAATTGATCAGTTCTGATGTTATTTGGCTTTCGACAGATTACTGGAGGATTGGAAGCGAGACTCTACAGTAGAGAATCTGGTGTTCAGCAGTGAATGGTGCTTACAGTTGTTATCACTGCTGGTTAATAACACTCAGCATTTACCTCTATCACTACGCAATACTGATAATAACTTTCAGGTAAGTCTATCAAAACACATTTCATATTTTATATTAATTATTCTCCAAGCAGACATGAATGTCAAATTTAAGCTATGTAGTCACTTCAAAAAACTAGATTCCAATAAGGTAGCGCTGCTACTACTACTACTACTACTACTACTACTACTACTACTACTACTACTACTACTACTACTACTACCTGTAACACATGATTCGTTTAAAGCTTATCTTGCTCTCAATTGATCAATGTAAATAGTTTTACTATCGTGGGAAATACTTTAAAGAGTTTGCATGGTATTGATTATCCTCAATGAATAACATCATGACAACTCCTCATTTTCTAGATGCAATGAGCTGCATTTTTGTGTCATTTGACACACTTTTCCTCTACCAGACACACATTTTACACATTTTCAAAGTTACATAACAGTTGACACATTCTTAGCACTCCTCTTTCATAGGATAGCAGTCATGTAGAAAACCTTTCGTAAGTTTTAAGAAAACAAGATATTTTATGAAAATAATATAAGTAAACTTTTGCATAGCCTCAAAATCCAAAAAGCTGTCTTTCAGAGGCACAATTCAAAATTGAATAATTGAAAAAACTAAATTTTGAATTGATCTTTTTTAATTAAGACAATTCATCTGTCATCTACAACAGTTTGAAAAGCTTCAGTGAAATTGGTTTTATGATAATAAATATTGATAGAATAAGGAGCATACTGTTGTTTCATAAAAATTACATATTGTTATTGTTGATTACTTTGCAGGTCAGTTATTTAAGGTTGGGTTAGAAGAACCATCAAAAGTTAACTGAAAGATTACTAAACCCTCCGATATAAAGATATTATCATTGAGAACAGTATTTTTTCATTTAATGATGTTACCCTGGAGTACATGTAGCTGTGAAGTTTGAACAGATGCAACAATGAAATTGATAACAATGACTTTGCTTGAACGTGGCAATCAGGAAAGAGACCTGTTTCATGCCAAGACATGACTAGTATTGGTAACTGATAAAAGCAAAAAGACCAATATTTGATGTAGAAGGTCAGTAATCCCACTGCTTATTAATTGTAAATAGTTAAATACATTTTTTTGGTCAAACAACCAACAATATAGTCATTGAAAATTGTTCAAATATCAATAATTATAGACATTATGTATGTTAATTACGAATCGATTTTATCCCTAAGCAGTACAGTAACAGGTTGAAATTGTGATTGTTGTGGGGTGCTTTTTTTGGATGTAGACCCAAAAAACAATTAGATTGGATTTATTGTACAATATTATGTGTACAACTACACACACATGTTTACCAGCAGGTGATTACATTTGTAAATACGGTTCAGGGTGTACACTATTAAGAGGAAGTCATATGTAGTTTCATAAAATGTTTCAGTTGCAGTTTTTAGTCCATGTATGATCAAGACTAAACCTGTTTCTATTGCACTAGAATAACATAAAAACATTAGACACAGTCATATGTAGTTTCATAAAATGTTTCAGTTGCAGTTTTTAGTCCATGTATGATCAGGACAGCTAAACCTATTACAATATTTACCAGAATTACAGAAAAACATTAGACACATTCAATACATAAACAACCCAATGAATAAGGGAGAGTTGCATTATAATTTAATCTACATCAAAGGCACTTAATGTTTTTATACATTGTATAGGCCTAATAAAAAAAATTGTGTGGTCCCAGTTACATTCAATTTTAGAATAGGTGAGGTAGGTAGATTTTTTATTTTATTTTATTTTATTATCTTTGTTTTGCTGTGTGAGTGTCAAGTTCAGGTTTTCCATCGTTTTCCAAATGGTCTCTGTGTTGTTTATTTCTTCCTATCAGATGCACAGCCATTACATATTGGAAGAACAGTTTTAAAGTGTCTTTTTAAAGTTGATGGCTGTTTTCGGATTCACTATTTTCTTTAGACTTCACAATTTTTGCAATTTTATTATTTTGTTCTCGAATACGTAAAAACAAAAGTTTAGGGTCGGCAGTAAAAAGCTAGGTGGGGTCAGGTAACCGGAACCAAACAGTTATTTTTTTAGGCCATATTGATGATCCTGTCTTTACAATTTGATCATTGCATGGACTCTTTTCTTATCTTACCTCATACAAACAAAGTCAGGGCTTTTATTTGAGAGTTATATAGCATAGAAAAGTGGATGCTGTGAATCTCAAGTTTCAGGGTTTACCAGAGTCTAACACTGCCATCACCCAATTGTAGGCTTACATAGAAATAGTTGCCATATCCTCAATTGTTTAAGGGCTTTAACAAAAAATATCCAACATTTTTAACAGATTCACATAACTTCCTTTTCAGTCTCATCACATTCATTTACATGTCTGTAACTCTTCTTCCTTGAGAAATACAGTATTAATACAGTAAACTTCCTTTTTGGTCACACCATCTTTTACGTACATGTATATTCCTTTCCTTTCCAAAGAAGTAAAGAAATTACAGTATTGCCAGTATTAAAACATCCATTTTTGTCTCAACATCTTTTATGTACACATACATGTAATGTGTAGAACTTGTTCCTGGAAAAAATACAGTATTTATACTGTAAACTTCCCATTTTCAGTCTCACTATCTCTTATATTCATGAACAACTTCCCTGAGAAATTACAGTATTTTAAACCCACAGCAATAATAGTGGTATGAATGATCATACCAAAGGGTGGAATATATATATGTATGTACAGTGTAGTGGTACTACGCATGGTGGTGATAATTTGTTATTTGCAATCTTGAGTAAGTTATCAAACACGGACATAAACAATGAAATGTCTTAATTTTGTACAACTACATTGAGTGATGTGTATTAGGTGCTGCATGTAGGTAAATACATTCTGTAGAAGTGGTTTGATTCCCACACTCACCAGCTGGTCATTATGATACAATAGTAGTTAAATCTAATTGTCAGACATTCTTAAATTTAACAAATAAATATTTTTTAAATTCCACAGTGTGTGCTTTTATCTCTTGCCACATACTGACTAGGGCTTATAGAGAAACTAGAACTTTGCATAGCATAGAAGTGTGTTCACAATACATCTATCAAGATACTGTGAAATACTAAATTCTCACTTTAAATCTTAGCTGTTTTCATTGATGTAGTTTTCTGCTAAAATAAACCCTTGAAAATGCTTTTTCTTCATAGATACTATGTATACCTTCCTAAATCAGTGAAAATTAGGTGCAGCCATACGCACAGTTTCTTTTTTTCTAAAACTTATATCTCTTGATAATAAAGCATTTGACAGTATTCCTTTTTCAGCATCGGCAGTTGTTTCTGCTTGATGTAAGTGCACTGCCTGTTTCAATACCATACTGCCAATTGTATTACATGGTGTGTAATTATTTTATTTATTTTTTGAGTGTGTTTTTGTGTACTTTCAAGTTTGTAAAATATGAAATAATTCAGTTATTTGTCACTGTGGGATGACATTATTGACATTGACAGTTAAATAGGCTTTTGAAAGGATCAACTATTCAGCATTAAGTTTTGGATTAATCTCCTCTGGTGGAAAAAAAAGATGGAGTTACAGCTCCAATTAAGGGCATTGAAACTTTCTACATATTTTCGAAGTTGTTGTGTACCTTGAGAAGTATCATCACAATGCAATGAAACGATGAGCTATGATGGAGTACTTTATAACCTATCCATCTAGACTTGTTTCGAGTAGGAACAGTTTCAAGTCCCATCTTGGATGCTTCTTCAGGCTTAATGATGATTGAGTAAGTGACAGGTGGTTGGTGACACATGACGGAGTTGAATTGCCATGTCATAATGAGAACCTGTGCCTGGATCATCAGTCGGACTGAGGAAGCGTCCAGGAATGGACATGAAACTTGCTACTCAAAACAATTATCCAAGATATATTGTAAATGATTCCATTATTGATTTCATACCTGGATAATTGAGAACATTGATAAACAGAAAAGATAAATAGTTACATATTTTTGGTTCTCGGATAAAAAAAACCCCAAGTAGTTACAGCTCCAAGGGCATTTAAAGTATCCATTTTTTCAAGCTATATGATCATGTATACATTCACAAGTATTTTCAAATAAGACAATAAAGTGTATATCAGAAGTCCATTGGTGGTTTGTGTTGGCTTTGTCTAAAATAGTGATGATGGTGGACGCTATGGCATTGTCTTTGTGAAACAACATGTGCACAAAGAAGATAGGTCAAACATGAAGTTTTATATATATTGTAGATAATTCATACTGTGTGTATTTTAAGGAGTAAATTACTAACTCGCCAATAATGCTTGGCTCCTATGTCTGTGACAACGACCAAAGTGATAAGTCACTTATTAGTATGGTGAATTTGCTCATGTATGTTGTCCGTCAATAAGAGGAGCACGTTGTCTTCTTGGCAATTGCACAAAATGTATGTGATATGAAATGATGAAATGACTCTCCCGGACCCAAACATTATTGAATACATTTATTTTCTAGAGTGACGTTTCCCTTCAGAATGATAAAATGTATGATAAGTAACGAAACTATAGAATTCTAATTAAATGGAACAAATTAGAACTCTAATTAAGGGACGAGGAGAATTTACTGGTGGGGAGGGGGGAGGGCTAAGGTGAAAATATTGAGCAAATATTTCGTGACCCCTCCCGTCGGACCATCAGAATTTTCGAGCCCCCCCCCCCCCACACACACCTTGACATCTATATGTCGTCCTCAGCCCCCTCGCTGCTCCGTACTCTGCTTGTTCCCTATAAGTATAAAGAAAGAAAGAAAATCAGTATACATCCAGATTTGATATGAATGCCTCCCCTATTAGAAGTAAATGTGTTATGTATTGACTGTCCTTTAATTCCCCCCCCCCCCCCTTTTGAAAATGTCAGCCAAACTGAAGATGACGAAGTTCCGTAGTAATGGTAACGCTCGTGGTTATGTATACGATCCTGGTTTAGACATATGGCAGAGAAAGTAAACCAGCAATGATAATTTGTACATGTGTTTTTTATCAGGCTAACATTTTGCAAACTTATAGTGGTTTCCTGAAAGAGAGTGTTTGATGAGTTGCGATTTTAATCAGACTGGGATGATAACTTGAAAAAAATCCTAACTTTGGTGAATTTAGTATTCGTCATTTCCTCAAAACTAAACGAGGTATCACTCTCCTCGCTTCCACTGTACCATTATAGTGCTAGCTCTTAAAGAGCACCACTAACGGTCATAGTGTGGCCACAACAACTTTAATCTATGGATATCCATCAGTAGGTCAACTAATGATCAAAAAACTATTTCTGCTAACTGTGCTAATTCCATGGCACAGATTTCGCCGCCCGATAACTAATCAGGGCTAGCCATTACCCCTCAGAATGTGTACCAAGTTTCGTTTTAGTCAGACGTTGAGAAAATGATGACAGACAGACACAAAGACAGCAAAAACATATGCCCCCCCCCCGATGTAAAGGGTAATGGAAACCATATACAGTAATTCGAGCAGCTATTATGACCCCCACCTCCTCCGGAAATAGAATTCAAGCAGTACAACACTTACACATATCAGCTCGTGATCGTACTTCTACCCTCTGAATAGGTGTAACCACTTAAAATAATACAGGGAACATGTACAAGTAATCATGTCCTAACATAGTATTACACTTTTTAGTTGTGTGAGCATTTAAGTTAAAAGGGTTAGTCCCGAAACGTCAGCTACTTAAATTTGTTGGGCCGTGAACATTTTGTCTTAGTTTTTATGGACAAGCAATGTTCAGTTCACACTTTACAATGTAGGCATGCTTTCCAAAGTACAGTGACAGGTGGAGCAAGACTACCACCTGTCACAGTGTGACGTCATAGCATGATTGATGACCAGGTATAGTACTCCATATTGTGTTTGTTTACTGATGGCACTACCGCTGAAAGAAAATGTCACATGTATGAAGAGACATTAGTTAGTTATTACATACATGTGAGACAAGGGTTGAATCATTACATTTTTGAAAACAAAGAAAAAAATAATCCTCTCATAAAAGGAATTGACATGCCTTACATATGGAAACAACCCCATGAATAAATAATACGAAAGGTAACATTGAGGCCATCTACCAGCCAAATGCGCGAGCAAATTTAAACGCAAACGTCTCAGTTTACGTTTATACCGTTCCGGCTGCATGGTTATATGTTAAATTGCAAACCAGATGCAGCTAACTAGACCTCCTATGATTTCCCTGGTGTGCATCTTTTCAGATGTAGTAATTGAATGCAGTATTTGTTCATCCATCCATCCACCTGCTTATCTGCCTGCCTGCCTGCCTGCCTGTCTGTCTGTCTGTCTGTCTGTCTGTCTGTCTGTCTGTCTGTCTGTCTGTCTGTCTGTTTGTCTGTCTGTCTGTGTGTCTGTCTATCTACCCCCCTCCCTCTCTCTCTCTCTCTCTCTCTCTCTCTCTCTCTCTCTATCTCTCTCTCTCTCTCCCTCCACACGCACGCGCGCGCAGACACACAGTTTTAGGGTCAGAAAATCGTATACTCTATGTTTACTAGTACAAATTCGATAAAAGACCAAATTAAACTACTTCTGTAATATGAAATACTATTTTATTCCGATAGAAATGCCTTAATGAAAAAACCACACTATCCGTCATATCCATGATTTATTCACTATCATGTTTTCATGCAATCCATTAATGCATATTTCAGACATTTGTCACTTTCTATACTTCATTGCTAACAGCATAAGTTTCAAATGAATGAACTCCGCCATTATCTTGACTACACTCATTACGGTTTGTTTTTTCCGAAATGATAGTTTGGGAGCAAAGCGCCATCTATCGATTAAAGTCTCCGGCAGTATTATGTAGAATTAGTAATCCTGTCCTTAGTGGGGATGGGGTAGTATTGTAAGCTCTGACGACGAAGGGAAAAACGATATTATAGTGAAGTACACATCCCAGTTACTATGATTAAAGTACCGCCAATCTCGCCATTTCTTTTATCGAACATTGGCATATTTTATATTTAATACTTCTTAATGGCACCATGTGAATACCGTTAATAGCTACATAATGTAATCTAAATACACACGTTTCAAGTCAACCCATCCATCACGAATTAACACATCGAGTTTAATGTTTGGCGGACACCACATAGTACTTTTAATAATTCTCGCTAGAATTGCACAATCGACGGCAATTCATTACGAGTAATTGGACGCATATAGAGAACACACACACAAAAGCAAGGAAAAGGGCCCGTGTATTGTTCTTTAGGTGGGCAGCTGGGAAATTACACAGTGATGCGTTCAGGTACTATCCTTGTACATAATTACAAGGCTATAAGCAGGCACCCCCCCCCCCCCCAATTATACGTTCAGTGACACGACAACACAATGTATTTATCATCAAAATTTTAAAATGTAGCAGTTATTAATGTTTTACTGTACTATAAATAGTACACTCGAGGCATATTAATATCTCTGGTAAGGTCAACTTGATGGCAGTTTGATTGGTTTCATCAAAATTGATACCCCTTTAGTGAATTTTGCAGTGAAAAAAGTCAATGTATACGTAGTTACAAACGCTCTGCAAATTCAATTTGCGGACAATTTAGTTTATCAGCGCGAGACATTAACTTTAACTGTAATATTATCCCAACATTTCATATAGCTGTACGTCTCCATCTAATCTAATTTACATTCTCATCACACGACGGCTCTAATGATTACGCCAAACACACCGACTAGAGACAACAAACGTGTATCAGGCTTCATGCTTTCCCGTATAGGATCACTATCACCGTTTCGATTGACGTTATGCAGTATGATGGGATGACCTTCCGAAGAAATTTTACACATTCTTTCAGCTTGAGGGGGCTGCAACTGTAAGTTTGAGTGTATACTATTCATCGTGCGTTGACTTCGCATCCTGTTGTGAAGCGCAGCGCACGGTTCAATACCTTGGCACCGGAAAACAATATTCGTTTTACCGTGGATGTATCGGAGACGATAGCACTTTCGAAAAAGCCTTAAGTTGGCATTTCATCGCGAGAAAATTATTTATATGGAAATCAAGAAAACGGGAGGAGTGTACACTTTACTGTACATGCGCACTCATGACAAGGTCGTGGCATATTTATGACACCTTTATTTGTTTTTGATGTAAAATAACTATAATACCAGATTGTCAATTGTGCAACATTTACGTCGAAGGTCTAGCAAAATCAGCACATTTGGCATGTTGTGTTTCAAACTTTTGACTACCGACACAGTGTAACAGTGAGCAGTGTACTAGCTTGAACATCCACTCTTTTGAAGCGTGGTACTCGGTACTGGCTACTACCCACAGCACCAGGGACAAAGGCATGGGAATATCTCCTTCACCTCTAAACATGTACGTGTTTGTGGCGACGTTCAACGCTTTGTTGGTTTTGAATGCGTTAGCCTCCATACCTGAGGCAGAGCAAGAAAAAGTCAAAGGCTGTAACGACGGATGGGTTTACGACAAAAACGTACACAATTGCATTAGCTGTGATATATGTAAGGAGTTTCCTGCCACGCCGATATGTAGAAACTGCACCAACAAGTCTTCACTGAAATACAAATATAGTAAGTGAAATCGATTATTCATCGATGTTCTTGTCACCCTAGACATGTGACATTTACATCACTACATGTACAGCTGCAAAACAAAATCCCCAGCTTCGAGTTATCATTCTATATACTTTCGAAAAAAACAAGGAAAAGACATTACATACTGTTACAACTCAAACAGTTTAACGGGTGTGTATTGGAACAAATGTGTATATTGTATTGTTTTTGTATAAACATTGCTAGTACAGTACACCAGCTTTTGAGAACAGTTACACATAAAATAAGCTAGAATAACACTACCAACCTTAAATCAACACATGATGAATTTCTGGCTATTCAAACCAGAAATTAGATCGTATGTACGTTTACTTACAAAACAGAACACTTAAAGCAAATATGAATAAGGCTGTGTTATACATATGGTATATCATAAACAGTTTTTTCTGCTCTTTCACCTGTCAATATTTGCTCACCATTTTGTTAAACCTTCACAGATGTACGTATTCCAGTCTTGTAAACATTTGTAGGATGCCACTTTTCTACATTTTCTGCAGCTAATTTCGGTCAGTTTGATTTTCTCTTACATATATTATATATACATATTTTTGTCAGCGAACCGTTGATGCTCCGTTCTGATGGTTATAAAATTGAATCCGCTATATTATATCGTCAAGCATTGAATTATTTTTCTCTGGTCTGTTGAAAACATAAAATATGATCATATTTTGACGTCCCTGGTTTGCTACGGGATAGGATATAGTGAATAATTGGCGATAAAGTTGTGTTTAACCAACGGCTTATTGATATAAACAGGTATACCAGTTATTCCATACACAATCCCCAGCTTGGTATCAGTGCTGCCCATGCATGTACAAAGACTCAGAGTATTAATATTGAAATAGATAGGTCCCAAGCCAACAAATCGTATGTTTGGACCACTTAATATTACACTGAAAGACTGCAATTTTAAACTTTTAATGTAATCCCCCCTATGCATATTCGAGATAAGAGAGATAACGTATGTAAGCCTAAGACCAAAAAAGTATATACTAAGCTGCAGTACTAAGTAAGTTTGTGAATGATGGCTTCAAGAAAATCTGGTTCGCATCAATAATGGACTCCGTTGCTACTCTTCATAGTACATATGGTTTGGCACGGCCCTTGACTTCAAAGCTAACTGCTGAGAAAACAGTGCCGTATGATGATGCCAATGTTTATCTAAGATCTTGGCCAAAAATAAAGGCAAGTGGAGATGACCGATAACGACCGAGGTATTAAACGTGTCGGTACGGTCATGGGGATAGTTGTGGAAGACCACACAAGTCTGGGACGTAGTATTAACACTAGCATAGTACGTGCAATGCGTGGAAAGGACATCATTTACACACTTGCATGGGAGAATGTTTATTTAAACAATATCTGCATATATACGTGCATAGAACACTGCATGAGTAATAATGTCATGACTTGTAATATAACAAAACGGCTCCCAGATCGTAACGTGAAGGTGTTCAGGAGAGAGTCTTCTTTCACTCGGTAGTCAGTCGACGAACGACAGAAGATGAATATAATTGTGCGATGGGTTCATATAAGATTGTCGAGTAATCATAAAGTCATCTATAAGTCATCTACATCCTGTGATGATCCTCTGGACATACTAAATTCATATATCTTTATCGTGAAATTGGAGTTGACATGAAATATGACACCATAATTTGATATCAAGGCATGTAATTGTAAATTGCTGTCGTGTGCATACAATATATATATATATATATATATATATATATATATAATTTCATTTTTCTTTCACCATGTAGAGTGCTCGATCACCTTGGAGATATATATATATATATATATATATATATATATATATATATATATATATATATATATATATATATATATATATATATATATATCTGTATGTATGTGTGTGTGTGTGTTTGTATGTATGTGTTTTTATATATATATAATATATAATATATATACATATATGCTCGCACACATTATACATAAACCCCAGTTTTTATGCTGCGATTATTAAAATTTCTCCTCGTTTCTATACTGTCTATAGCATGATTGTTAACCAAAGATATTTTGGATGGCGTGACTTGACTTTATACGGTTGTGATAGTGGTGGGTGGGGATGGGGGTGGGGTGGGGCTTGCTGCG
>NC_135551.1:22736002-22776002 GCF_964340395.1 Glandiceps talaboti | reverse complement strand
TTTTAAAAGAACAAATTTGCGCAATTCAAATAAAGGACTAGACGAGGACAAAGTCCCGAGTATCTTAATTAAATTGTAATTTAATTAAATCGATGCTTTTTTATTTCGCATGAATACATTGTTGATTGAACCACTCAGCAGTTTAATTGAATTGCGTGTTTTAATTAATTAGAACGTTTTAATTAATAAGAACACATCGTGGGTAGAAACATTTTATAAGTTTAATTAATAATCGCACTTTTAATTTCATTCGTGTTATTTAATTCATAGAGACGATCAAGACAAAACATCATTTTTGATTAACCAACTCGATATCTGGAGGGCATAAGCCATATCGAGTGCCCTCTAGCTAGTTTCAATATCGAAAACTCCAAAAGTTTGTTCGAGTTCTGGTCAAAACTAAGATATTCAACACATCGATTGATTGCTTCTGTTTACAATGACAAATCAAATTCAGTTGTAGACATACACAGCTTATCTCTGTGTACATTTTCGATGAAAGAATTGCAACTCATATATAAATGTGTGTGTGTGTGTGTGTGTGTGTGTGTGTGTGTGTGTTTGCAATTGGAAGGCATAACATGGTATAAACATGCAATGTGAACATCTAAAGAGGAGCGAATCGAATTGTCCAATTACGAACGACGAATCGACATAAATAACGCGTATAATGCATGTAAAGTTCCTCCGGTGCGTTTTTATTCCTCATTATTTCAGGAATTCGTTTTCGAAACGACATATATGAGAATGACCGTAAAAATTAAATGACTAGAAAACATTATAAGAGTTGTAAAAGAGAATTAACGCTACTTTAAATTTTCTCTTTAACATCTACTTTCGGAAGACAAATTGCTATTTACCTGTTTGCACAGCCAATTGTCTGTGGTTTTTAATTTACAATATAGGTAAGTTGGTTGTCTAGCATGGTGTATCAAGCTAACGTTTGCCTGTCACAGGTAAAGTTGAGGGATGACAAATATCATGTATTTATTTTCATTACTTTTACATTATTTTGAATTTGTTTAGCATTAAGTATTGGAAAAGACACTGTCTTCCAAATACTCATTTAAACAACTTAAAAAAAACTTGTTTACCATTTGTCATGGGACAGTGATCATGAGCACAAAAGGAAGGACTCCTGGCAATGACACCACTCTCGTTAATTCCGATTTGAAAATGCCATGGTAACAAGATTATAACAGAAATGGTATTCTAAATATGATAAACTTTTAAAAGTTCAGTTAACGCTACGGATGTACATGTAATTTAAACATTGTTTATTCAGAGAACTGTTTCGCTACTGGTGAAACAAAATTATAAAATATCATTTTACTTTACTACCAAAACAAGTATTTAGAAACGATGGTATGATGAATGATGTTATTAATGTCACATAAGATCTTGGGAAAGTTTATGTTCTAAGACGTTCTAAGTAGAACTCGATAACCATGGCGTCACGTTCACATCAATATTTTGACCATTATAAACATTGATGTCACCAGAAGACTATTAAGATGACGTATGTTTCATACTTTGTTTCAAATTTAGATTTCTGTGTCTTTTACATTATTGAGAACACCATGGCATGTGCTGTTGTTCCATGGTGCTCGACTCGTCGTATTATACTGTCTATGTTTCCGTCCTTCTAATTGAAACTTTATGAGTGTTGTCAACCCAGATTAATCAACTTTGTAGACCTGAAGACAAGACGCGCGCCCTTTTTGCGGTTAAATACGTTTTTAAAAAAAACATGCTTATTGGGTTGTCTTGGTGACATTTTGATTAGAGTAAAGGGATCAAACACAAGTGTTATATTACTGATAGATGGGGGAAATGACCTGTTTGATGCTGGTACATCTGGCACTGTGTTCTCATATTTTCATATTTAATCAACCGTGGTGTTTACACAACGACTTTTTTTATCCTGGCCGGATGGTACTCGGGCAACAAATATAACAACTTATACCTGATAATTGATGTATGTTGATGTGGTAAACAAAAAATACTCTTCCCCATATTGGCCCAAGAGCAATAAACATGTGTACTGTGGACAAATGTGTTATAATTCACACAATAGGGAATCCACAAATCTTGGGAACGGTAAGGGACGAGATCAACAGTCCAGTGTTTGCTAAAAATAATATTTAGTTTGGAGGTGAGGACGGGTGTTGAACCATAATAGTTCTGATCCTTTAAAAGCGATTTTATTTTTAATGGAATCTGTTTTGTAACTTTAAATACAAATACTTCTAAAAAGTAAATGTTTGGCACTAAAATACATTAAATATACTATTATATTATATAAATAACATATTATATTAAATATACTGGCTATATTTTCATAGTACTACCATGGAGGTAGTCATACCTCCATGGTACTACATACTGATTTGAAATTGATTGTGCTGTCTGAAAAACAATTTTGGTCAATGAATTTTGAATGGTGTTTTGACGGGAGGGGGGGGGGGTTATGGTTTTACTAAAATAAGTTAGTTTTTGTAATCTTATATTTCAACTATTGATCTCTCCCCTAACCCCTCCTATCATCGATGTATCGAAGCACCAGCTCCATTCATCCAATAAACAGCTCGAAAGTCATTTTGCAGTTGTCAAATATGTGTATATTCATCTATATACACATCGATCTGTCGTGGATATTATTCACATAAATATGAATTGCTAGATATAGCATTACTAATATCTACTGAGTAACAATTTTATATGTCCCTCGGGGCATCTACTCCTTGTTTAGTTCTTCCAGTATACAACTTATCATTCAATTCCGATCCACAAATCTGATGCCCAATTACCATAAATCTTACGTGTCCTACATAATATTCCAGGTGACATTTTTATAATCGCATCATGTACAGTACGGTAAGCACTTTGATCAATAAATAATGCAATGTTTCGGATGAGCGAAGACAGCAAAATAAGAAGCGCTAAAGGCACTCTAAACAAAGACATGAATAAGTCAAAATATATCCATACCCCTAAGTTAATATTAATTGTTGATGACAAGAAATTATCAGTAGAACGACTAACTCCCGTGTCTTTTATGATTACCCTAGTATGCATGTTTTAGTCCATCATAAGGCAGATAAGCTAAGTTTACTAGGGATGTATGCCAGAGGCAATCACATGATAATAGTTCATTGAATCTGTTTCTAGCAGAGTATTTGAAGTATCTGTCCCCGTCTTAAGTGCTAATCAGCAGAGACCACATCAATAAATCCGATTATTTCGCTGTTCTTTCATGACATTAAGCTAGGATATTATAATACGCTTTAAAGTTCGTATGCATAGTATATGGAGTATGCAGAAGCGTCGAGAGACGAAATCTGGGTTCGGCCGAGTGTGGAAAAATGATTGTGGATCACGTTCTCAATAATTTACAATAGCAGACTGTTTACTTTAAACAGATGTTACAACGGATTTCGATATCAAGCCTTGTCGGTACTTTATTACGATAATGCTTTTTCAAAACCGCTAAATCTGCATGGACCACCAAAAAGTCTTTTTATGTCGTCCTAAGAAATCCAATAAATATTGATCTAGGCTGAATCGAATTAGATACGAATCAACTCTATTTTGTATTTTAGTGTTTGTACATATATGCTATTAATATCGTGATTTTCCCTCTAAACTGAACATAACGGGAAGGAAACTCATTTTATACTTATAATAATAATAATGAAGTTAATTCAATTTACACCATTACAGCCATGAATGCACTAGTACTCGCCATTCTCTGTGCTGATAAAAATTGAGTTCTCAGATTTCACTGTTCAAAAGTATTTCGTGTTTAATAAAATTCAAACATAGAATTACATGAGTGTGATTTGATTTATAAAAGCTCTATATAGAATGATCGATGTGTATGAAACCGTGTACAATGGTGGACAAGTTGTATACATTGTATTTTGTTCTTTATCATCATCAAATTATAGTAGTGCACTTTGATTCTTACACGTTAACGTGGTTCAAACAAGAAGAAAAGGCGTTGTTGCTATCTTGGGTGATTGTGTTACTAAATCGAAATCTGTGTACCTAAAGCTACACAAATATACTAAGTTAAGTATATTTTATCTTTTCGCACAACCTAAATCTCAGACTAACATTTTTTACCTTTTATCGGCAAGCTCGACAGCGATTTTAGTCAATTTGTTACAATTTAATGACGGATCACTAAAGGGTAGCTCACACAACGAAAATGAAGCCACATTTAGTTTAAGATGTTTTGCGCGCAAGACGATGAAATGTGAAGCATTAGTGAAACGATTGTGGCGCCAGATATAAAATTAACCAATATTTGTAAGATTTCTATCGACGCTCTGTATCAGGTTAACTGACTTCTATTAACATGTTTCCATTCTATTTCGAAGCATACTATTTCGAGGTCCCGTTATGTATACTTGGAAGTGCACAATTTTGAAGTGCGCGCCATGGAAAAGTACTCGCTATGGGATGGGCAGGAAATTATGACTGCAATGAAGACATGAATGAGAACCATATAACTAGTAATAGTTATACATTTCATGAAACATGTCATGATGTTTGGCTTTATGAACTCAATCTGCATTTAATCATGTTATAATATATGTTAGGACGCCAGATGAGGTCGAATCTTAACGGTTCATGAACACGGGTCAAATAGGGCCCCAATATAAGTCGGTGAATGAAGTGTTATTTGAGGACTATTTCCGGCATATGTATCTCTCTCATCCTCGCTTCAATCACAGACGATGTTGAATGAATGAATCATATATCTCTAATTGTGAATTACGAAGCGTATTTATTGTCTTTCTAAGATACGACATTGCAATTGTTCTCAATAAACTATACTTATATAACTTACTTATATGGACGTTTTGAACATGGTCATTTCAAAATGCTTTCTCACAAATTACATTCTTTATTGCCTTTGAAATGCAATCTCCTGACACTTAAATACAATTTGAATGTACAATCAACATACCTTACATAATTACTTTATATTATGTTATAATCGTGAATTTGTTGCTGTCAGTCTGCATTTAGGTTTTCGTGGAGTTCTTTTGCCCGTTTTGCATTCGTACTTTGTCCTATTGTTAGGGTACTGTTTTACGGAAAACGTTAGTTTTCTTGCCCATTGCAATCTCAGAACGGGTTTATAGAACACCAGTCGGCTTCACACCTCTTTGCTGTTCGGCCGCTTAGTTAAATAGTATTGTTTTCCACATGTAGGATCCTGTTCACCCCTACTATCAAAGTTTTTAGTGCCTGGTGCAGATTTCGACGAAATGAAACAAGGGACAAATTCATCATGTATATGGCATGTCGACTTCTCGGTACTCGCTCTGTGAGAGTGACGTAGCTAAACTGTGACGTCACACAAAGAGAACAACTCAGCTCCGTTATATGATTATCGACTGGACATATATTTGGTTGCTGTATTTGTAATCGAAGGTAGAGGGTAACATTCAAGTTGAAATGTTTGGGATTTTCCATTCACTGTAAAACAAATAGAACAAGTTATAAGCTAGAAGTGCTCTATTTTATAGGAAATTAGGAATTACTGCAGCCGGTTGAACAGCATCAAGTGATGGAACTTAGTACAAGAGTGGGAAACATTAAACAGATGTAACTAGTATGTATATCATAAATTGAAATTGTTTCCTTCTAACCCACACCGTTGGTATACAACTTGTGGCGTTATGGTGGTTACTGCGAAAAGAGGCCATATTGAAATGTCATTTTCCTTAATGCGTTCACGCTACCTCAATATTCTAAATTTGATAATCATGCGTGGACATACATTGTGAGATTATTGAGACTCTTTGTCATGTTTTAAAAACAGTCGTATTTGTTGATATAGCACACACGTAATCTGTCATGATTCCCAAAGTGAGTTGTATCGACTCTAATATACCAAACCCCAAGTGAACACAGGTACATATCCCTAAATACAAACGAAAAAATCAAATCATTTTATCACCTAATCTCTCTAATATCGTATTCAGCTGTGGAAAATTAAACATTAATCTGAAGTGATACGTTGAAGTGTATCTCTAGTGTCCGCCAAATTAATCTGCATGCGTACTTCGCCAATACAGATTTTCGGGCCTCCCTTGCGAAATCAAAGAGTGCGTTTCTAATCAATATTTTACGGCGGTTCTCTAAGACTTGAATGTGTTATTACATTTTTTTGCAGAACTGCTCGCTACTTGAACTCTGTACCACAGTGACTCCCAGGCTTACAAAATGAAATACTTTTCATAATGGTTTAATTACTTAAATGCAAGGCTACAGTATTTTTTAATTAAATAGCACACATTCTGTTGAAGTGTCGTCATGCATTAGGTAAGTGGTGTGACGTCATGTAGCACATGGCACGAAACGAAATATAATTAATGGATGTTTTAACTTATTTTGAATATTCCCAGTATAGGTACCCGACACTAGAACTGCGATATTCCGATCGCACGGTACAATTTCTACAAACATTGTTGCAAAAATGATCGGAAAACATCACCATGCCAACAAGCCAATGATTACAAGAAGGACAACTGGGGCATGCCATATAAAATAGTATTAAGCGAGACGACCGATTGTCAATTTCATTTCATTTAAATTAGCACTCTGCTGCTTCAAGGATGTACTCAGCTATTTGAATAACATTTTTTTGTCCAGGAATATGTTCGAAACAATGTATACTATCAAATATCCTTGTAGCCGATCTTGTCAATTTACTAACGAAACTACAGAGTTGGTATACTTTAACGGGTGTATACATGACTGCATCATGCTAACAAGGTGTCCTCATTACTATGGTCATGACCGTGTACAAGTCTACTATTAGATCAACATTATATTTGATTTCAAAAAGTGACTATGTACCACCAGTGTATTTACAACACGATTTTTCAATTTAAATCGTTTATGGTCAAGTTGCAATGGTTATGATCCATGTCCCGACAGTATTGAATTTTATGCGGCCACTGTGTAACATGTGATAGAAGTATTTATGAGACCGTACCAAATTCAATCAAAGACTCAATCAGTCGTGGAAGGTCAAGTTGAAAAAGTCATGACCTTGTGTGAATATGACACAGATGAAGATAAAATCGTTTATGAAGTTCAATATGTTCTTGGTGATCAAATAAAGCATACAAACGTATACGGCCATCTGCAAAATATATACATGTATATAACACTATAGTTTATACCTTGATTATATATAATTTAACGAAGTCCCCCAAGGAGTCATTATATCTTGTTTTCAAATTTGACATGGGTATAAGTAGTACAAACGTACAGTATAATGACTATGAAGGTATATGCACATAATTTTATTGATGTGATGTTGACAAATTAGGCAAATAGCAGCCATTTTGTTGTAATAAACTAATCAATTGCAGTCTAAATTGGAACTGTTCACCGGATGCTATCGCTGCAATATTGACTTTGACCTTAATCCTTAGCCAGATCTAGTTAATCAAATCTTGTCAAAATGACTTATTGGTAATTGGGTTTTCGAAAAAGGGAGACAGTACCATGCCAGAGCGAGGATAACAGCCTGACGAACAGAGCAGTTTGTTTGTATAAAGTATAATCGATTGAAAAGAGCACATGTACAATAATAAAACAATAGATTTGTTAACCATATGAAGTCTTGTGTTTTAATATATCAAAAGGAATCGTGTTACAGACAAGGGTATTATGTTCCAAATCTAAATCCTTTACATTGTACAGCCTCATAAATCGTAATCCTAATAGTAATCTATATTGTAATTTGAATCACCAGAATTTGTTTCAGCGTTGTAAGGAGAATTGGTTCCCGGGCACGAGCGAATTAGTAGATTTTATTTCAGCGTTCTTAAAAGAATTGGTTCTGGAGGACATATTTAGAAAAAAAGGAGACCGTACCATGTCAGAGCGAGGATACAGCCTGACGAAACCTTTCGTAATAAGACTCTTTGCAATTTTTGGCCAAATACCTCAAATCGATTCTTCACAGGCTAAGATTAATGAGGTTTTTTAATAGGTGACTTTTTGATACAGTCTTTCTTGTTGGTACATTGAAGTGATCATCTAGGAATGATTAGAAATCGCCACGAGCCATAAGGTCATGACAAGGTCACCGACTGATCAATGAGATACGATAACGTGATTTCCCATGGAATTAGAAAGCTGGTGAAGTCAGCACCTTTCGAAGTGATTGCTTTCTTCCTCTAAATGAAAAAGATATCTTACTGTTTGACAATTTACATCGCTTATTTAATAGCATTTGGTAGTTCAATTATTTGAATGGCAGCTTGTAACCCGGTGTCTGAGTGACAGTTATATCATATGGTGTTCGTGTGTTCGATATTGAATTAAAACTATTAATGCAACATTTCATTGTTTGGCACAACAGAAATCTTATCAACATCAACTTGCTACATGGTTTGAGTGATATCAGCTAGTTTAGATAGTCCACGCCGGGCCGTAAAATGTAACAATAATGGGAAGTTTGTGTACAGAACACGATAAAATGTAGCAAAATAACTAATGTTTTTGTCGGTTCAGAAGATGAAATGTAGCAAAATTAGTAACTTTTTTGTTAGACTTACCATCACGCCACATCACATTGTATTAGTAGATTTCTGTGTACTGATTAATTATTGATGCACACTATACATTCGTTATTATAAGTCATTGAACTTTAACCAGTGTCTCTCTGTTTTCGATAAACTTACGAATATTCCACTGATTTTAATACCATCGGAAATTTTTTTGTCTTATTATCTTGTGTCCTTGAACCACGTATGGCAGCAGTTTTCGGAATTACCATCTGTTATTTCAATTACCTTTTAGACTGTGGTGCCTTGACCACGTGCTTAATCACTCACTCACTCACTCACTCACTCACTCACTCACTCACTCACTCACTCACCCACTCACTCACCCACTCACTCACCCACCCACCCACTCACTCACTCACTCACCCACCAACCCACTCACCCACCCACCCACCCACCCACCCAGTCAGTCAGTCAGTCAGTCAGTCAGTCAGTCGATCGATCGATCGATCAACCTATCGACCGATGCATCAATCAATCATGATATTAAATAGCACTACAATCAAATGTAAGGTAATGATCCGTGATGCTCAATAAAATAACTTGATGAGATTAAGGACAGGCCTTATCATGACTTTCACATCCATTTTGCACATAGATATTAAGGCTTGCATAGCTCAAGTTCTTTATCTGTGAGCAGGGAAAATTCAGCACCACTTCTACAACCACTCGCAAGCTGATTGATTATGAGATCTTCCAGAAATATCACATTTGGAATGTTGTCATATTATACCAAAATTAACATAAACTTTACCTTTTGTGCAATTTACTTACACACGGGAGATAACAACAGCGTGATCTACTAAGATGTTGAATTTACTACTAACCCTATATTAATTCGTACAAGTGGTTTGATTAAACAACATAGATTAGTATTTGTAATTAAGATAACTTGTTGATTAGCGAATTCAAAATACCCCTTTTTTCCACTGGCATGATCAATATGATCATATACGTGAACAATTTACATATGGTATAATCTTAAATCTCAATCTTAAATATTCGGGTGGAAAGTGCACCATGTCTTCCAGAACAATGAATCTAGATGAGAGATCATTTATTTATAATAAATATATATTTAGAACAAATGACGTCATTCAGACTACATATGAGAATTTAATTGTGAATAAAGTCACTCCGACTTTAAATTTTGATTTGCAACGCAACAGTTGGTGTGCAGTGTCTCTCACTGCATGAGCGTGAGAGCAAATGTGAGTGCCAATACCTCTGTGGCTAATTTCTAACTTAGATAAACTCGCTAGATCCTGGTACGCTAGAAAGACAGAGTGGAGAATCGTTAAGTTCAACCGATCTACCCATAAGAACACATCTTAGACACCAAAAACAATACACTAGGAAGTCTTAGGCACGTAACATTATCACAAGTGACAGAGGATACCATTTGCTTTTTCTATCACATACGGTTTTTAAATGAACATTAATTTCACTCTTAAATCCAAACATAACCAGTAAAATACGTGATCGATATCTATTGTCATTTTACTGCCAAAAGTTTGCACATAAAGTAATAAGAATTATATATCCATTTAAATGTCATATAATAACCGAATGACAAAAGTCATCGTAAGAACGATTAGGAAAGTCAGAACTAATGAAAAACACAGTGTGTGGCAGAGGGGACTTTCCAATATTCAACGCTGCTGGTAGAATAATATATAAAACCAATTAGTTGCCTCATTTCGAAGGACATACTGTTCAAAAGTGATTGCCTGAAAGACGGTAGGTTGACATATGAATACGAAATGGATTTCAACAGAGTTATAGTACATGCATACACTTGGAAATTTAAAAGAAACACATATCATTCTTTCATATTTTATTCATAATCACATTGAAGTACGCAATGCACAATGTGTTGGTTTCTATGACTTGATCCAATCCGGAAGTGATATTTTTTTTCAGATATTGATGAAAGATTCTTTGATGAAGGAGTAGGCAATTGAAGTCCATGATAATTGAAGTGGTGTGATACGATTATATGGAGCCTGAATCATTCTTGGCATGTTTATGTTGGCATGGCATGGCATAATAACTATATTTTGAATACCTATGCAAAATTGGCAGTCTAAATATTCCCTTTGAGGAAATGTTTGCCATGTATTGACAAAGCATAATAAGATGGTTAGAGTGCACGGTGTGATATAGAGAGGTATTATATACTTATGCTGTTGTACACGTTCTTGTAGTAAAATGTATAATGTCTTTGACTTTTACCGAACACTAGCTAATAAGATAAACATCTTTATGGCGACAAGTTTTATCATCGCAAATACATAGCAAAGAAGTAATTTCCCTAAGATAGCTTTAGGTCTGCTCACATACTGATTAAAAATTGAAATATTTATGATTCTGCATGTGGCTCTAAGTACATTTAGGCATTGTCTCTGTACGCATGAATTATTTGCTTAAAACATATTAATAAAACAATAAGAAATGCTAGTCTAAGAGGTAACCTGGGAGAATATAGTAGTAGTATGTCTATCTTGTTATTGCCATAATAAGATACTTAGGAAAAGAGACCTTTGCAGTGAGGTTAATACATAGGTGGTGATGAGTATTATTGTTTCTGAAAGTCAATTTCTTTGATGTCACCGACCTATTACTTCTAATTCGTGTCGTCGTCTGATCCGAATGTACGAATAGTGATATCATCCATTTGTGCATTTTGTCAAAAGTTGTAATATATATGAACATGTCAAATTCGTTGCTAATCGTGTATATTCTTGTGAATTCCTGGTTATTGTACATAACAAGCCGTACACAGACACTGCCAGATGTGAGAGAAGCCAGGAATCGTGTCCTAGATCGACAAATATCTGTTTATATGGCTAGGCTCAATAAAAATCGCATTAACATTGCTAATCTTATCGTCTGACACGACAACAATTCCAGTACATGCAGTACATTTGTTACGTTTTGCGATGTTGCAATTATATGATTTCGCGACTATCTGTTAAAGTGACCATATGGATGGGAATTTGGTATTTATTTTGGATTTTAATTTGATAAAACAGCTTCACTATGTTTTTCTACTTGAAAAAATAATGTGAAATAACATATACCAAGTCTATGTTTGCAACTCAATAAACTGCAAAACATAAACAATGTGTAAAATGTTATTGTACGTACAATAACAAACGTTTTGCACTTTATGCATCTTTTTGCAATGTGTTGAGTTATGAACATGGACTTGGTACATGGTATATGTTATTTCACATCATTTTTTTCAAGTAGAAAAACATAGTGAAGCTGTTTTATCAAATAAAAATCCAAAATAAATACCAAATTCTCATCCATATGGCCACTTTAACATAATTGTAGCTAACGCAAAGGATGTGTAGCGATGTTGGTAGGATTTTGGCTACACACCAGACAATGAAATGCAACAGATTAAAGGAGTTATATATATTTTCAGGTACATTCCAAGGACGTGTACTTTGTTATAAATGTGCCTGATTTCCAAAGCTGACATTAGGTTGGGTATACATTTTCACATGATACAGTTAAAAGCATGTGAAGATGACTGATTTGTCATATCACGTCACCATCTAACTCACTCTGTACTCACAATACAATGTGTATGGAGCCATGTGTTAACTAAGGACCTATTAGTGGAAGGATTTGTGCGTGCTCGGATTAGAAAATTTGATCATTGTTCTTTTACAGGAGAGGGGGGGGGGGAGAAAGAAAATGTTTTTGTCAAAAATAATTTCGCAGCCCCCCCCCTCCCCCCTTTGCGCTCTCAACAAAATTCATGCCCCCCCCCCGAAATGAACCCAAGATTTTTCATAGCCCCTCCCTTCCCGGTTACACATATTTTAATGTGTAATGGTACAGTACCCCCACCCCCCTCGCTCCACTTCAGAGTTGTACAGTATGGTTCACTACAACAGTAGAAATCAACTTAAGCGTCCATACATAACAATTAGAGATTCCTTTACAAATATATGTGGGCTTTGCGAAAAAGGTCTCACATTGGGCTGTACTTTTAGATACTTAGCCAGCAGGGTTTTATCATTCGATCTTGATCCTGGGCAGAAACAGCATCCACCATGTTAGCTACCGGGGAGGGTGTGGGGGGGGGGGGGGTTTAATGGCATAAAATTTCAAACCATACACATTATCGAAAACCATAGAGTGCTTGAAAATTCTCTTCAATACCCCAATTTTATTCGAGTCAATACATTATTATACAACTGTATGGCTATATTACCTACACTTTAACTTACCTAGTCAGAGATATTTTGGCAAACACACACAGTTGCTTTGTTATTGATTGCCTCATAATTAAATGTATGTTAGGTAAATGAAGTGTTCAATTTTGCAAAGTACAAGTGACACGACTGCTCCTTTGGTTTGATTGAGAGAGAGAGAGAGAGAGAGAGAGAGAGAGAGAGAGAGAGAGAGAGAGAGAGAGAGAGAGAGAGAGAGAGAGAGAGAGACAGACAGACAGACAGACAGACAGACAGACAGACAGACAGTCAAACAAACAGAGACAGAGACAGACAGTAGAGAGAGAGATACAGACAGACAGAGACGAGAGAGAGATAGATAGATAGATAGATAGATAGATAGATATATACATACATACATACATACATACATACATACATACATACATACATACATACATACATGCATGCATACATACACACACATACATACATACATACATACATACATACATACATACATACATACATACATACATACATACATACATACAGACAGACAGACAGACATACATACATACAGACATACAGTAAGACAGTAAGACAGAGGAAAGCATACACAAATACATTCGCATGGCTGTCACCCAACTAATCACTGACTATGTTTTACAATATATCAAGATCAGTGAACTTGGTCACCAGGTTTCATGTTGAGATAGACACAACAAAGATAACACACAAATATCCCTTACACAGTGCCTGCTCTGTAGTTTGTTGTTTGTAATTGTTTTTGTCATCATTAACGAAATACAGCGCAGACACTGTGTAAGGGCATCAGTCCGTCTCTGTTATCATTATTGTGTCTATCTCAACATGAAATCTTTCGATCAGTCTCATGATCTTGATACATCGTTTGATAGTATTTGTAAGCTAAGCTAAGTATGGATTCAAATGTTTATAAGTACGAACTTGTCACCTATCACAGACAACACATATTTTCATCATTTTTTCATGGTATACCATATACACACATATGCTAATGACAACTAGAATATTTGTTTTGTGAAATATTAGATGGCAACTGTGGTGCAACTACAGCAGGGATATGATCATATGATACACTTTAGGATGCGACATTCAAACAGTTGCCTATTTAACTTCATGATCACGTATTTGAAGTAGTAGTAGTACGAATAAGAAAAGGTATTTATTTTGGATAAACACCTTTTAGTTTTACTGTTTTCCCATCTGAAAAAAGAAACACCTTCGACAAAGTCCATGTCTGTAACTCAGTGATTGTAAAGAATGTGTAATATGTTTATGTGAATATTTAAAAATGTGTAATATGTTTACGTAAGGAAGTGATTTGTAAATAAACTGTGCAAATATTAGTAATCACTACGTCATGATCAGTCAATCTGAGCATGCGTCATCACCATGACCATGCACAAATAATTTCATTACGTGTGTTTATTTGGTCTATGTTATAGACATGTTTTAAAGCAAAAAATACCGGTTTCTCTTTCATTAATATCATAAAACATGACTATTTTCAAGTTGAAAGTCAAAGTGATATGATATGATATGATATGATCATAACATTAAAATTTTCCTTTTTCATATTTTTTTTCGCGAGAAGAGAACAAATAGTGCAAGCTAAACATGGACGGTATATATAGAAGTTGAAGCTCTGCCGCAGGTCTCAAGATGATTTATTTGCAGGTTTAGAATGAACTCAAATGTCAATGGATTATGTCAATCGGTTGTTTTAATTGGAATCAAATCACTGCCTGACTGAGTTATTACAGCTGTGTTTAATGTGATGTAATGTCACGGGAAAAGCCGAGATAAGCCTCTTGATGTGCTCTGCAACGAAGCTCTATCTCTAGCCATAACATTGAAAGTAATAACACCTCATTAATGACATACTACTTAGAGATGTAAGATTTTTGACTTGGTGCAATCAATTCAAAGGTCAGATTTAGCGTAGGGAGTGATTTACTCTGCGGATTATTACTGTGTGGAGGTCAGAAACAAGTAGACTTTTTGAACGCAAGGCGCAGCATATTCCAAAAGACCATCTCGCGAGGGAAAATGTGACACATATACATTTTATACTGAATGTGTAGTCGCTCATCTTTGAAGCCTGACAAACTTATAACTATGATTAGTGCATTTGCTATTGTAGCACCGCCATCAGTAAAAGCGGAGGAGGGAAATTGTAATGAGCTAAATTGTATTGATTATATGTTTGGGCGAAGGCCATATTTTAGAAATCATGGGGAGAGGAGTTTGCCTTTTAACAGTGACTCATTTCACAGTATACCTTCTCAATATGGCTTTAGTATCCCACCGCTGCCTCTGCAGTATACCGTAATATTAGTAGTTGAGAACACATTAACGTAACAGTTACCGACGATCTTGTGTGATTCAAATTAACACACACTAAACTCAGTGTTCACACATCACATACACATCTTATTTAGACGATTTTTTGAGAATGCGGGCTAACAAAGTGCAGTGTAAGGGTACGATGGATTAACTGTGGGGATGTAGCAACTGTACCACCTGCACAAATAAAGCTGGATTCATGGTGAAGATGGGATACTTTTTTGCTGATGGGCGTGGTTCTCATGGCACCTTGTTAGGTGTGTGGTGTGGTGAGGAGTAGGTTTCACACAGGAGACGAAAATGAGAATGTAGTAGGATATTGTGGTTACTGTCGGCGGCCTCATCATGTAGACCTTGGTTCGGGCTAGGTTGGTAGTGCACCCGACCCAGCCCAGCGCCACATGAGACTTTGGTAAAACACAAACATAATCACCGGCCTTAAGTTCTGCCATATTATATATATACCCAAACACAGGTTGTTTTCATACAATACCGGTATAGTAACTAAATTCACTTTAATATTAAGGACGGTGATGGAAATAATAACTAACAACCAATATGATTACATTTATTGACATGGTGGCAGCGGTGGGATGTTGTCCTTACAATTGAAGTGGCTGTTCTGGATCACGTATCGTTGTGTTAAGAAGGTATGAAATGAACCAATGCCAATTGAAGTAATTACTCTGTCTAACACAGATGTCATCATAATAACTTGACGCGAATTTTGCTTGAGCTATACAAGTCTCAGCCTCGATCTCGTTTTACTTCTGTCATCATCTTAACACGCGATGTTTTAGTATTAGGACATAGGAAATTTATGTGTTAAGAGTTGGAAATAGGGGGAGGGCCACTTAAAAAGAAATGAATCAGGGAGGTTCACATTTTGAGATGCTATTATCTTGAACACAGTTTATAAAAACTGAGAAAAGTCTAGCAAATCTACGAAGGCAATTCCCATAGACGATCAAACGAGGAGGGTCCGCTGGAAAGGAGTTGTTTTATGTGCTCATAAGGTATGAGAAAGGGCATACTTTTCAGTCTGATTCTCTTGACAATGCCATGTACTCTGATGTCATGTGGCGACACTTGCTTTAATAACACTTAAAGGCAATTTACAATAACAAATTGGTGTGATACAGTTGGTCGAAGAAAGGGCCTACTTTTGGGGATGTTTGGTATGGCAATACTGTGGATCTGATGGTAAATGTACATAGTCTGAGTGCCCCCCCCCCCACCTCTAAAATATCCCGAATAAATAAAAAAACAAAGTAACCATTTTGAGGAATAATAAATAAATATACACACATACATACATCCACACACACACACACACACACATACATACATACATACATACATACATACATACATACATACATACATACATACATACATACATACATGCATGCATACATGCATACATACATACATACACATAGAGACATAGACAGAGACACACAGAGACACACATATACATACATACATACATACATACATACATACATACATACATACATACATACATACATACATACATACATACATACATACAAACATTGCTGTAAAGCAATATCGTGATTTAATACTTATGATAATCTTATACTCACAACAGAACATCTGCATTGGCCTGAGTACTTTTTTAAAACGCATATAAAACCAAATATAACGTGCAGTTCGATATATATTACATATGAGTCTATAAGTTAATAGAATTTTTCATTTGCAGTGGAATTATACGTGTTAATCTGGAAAAGAGTCACGATTGCCATAAATTGATTCATATAAATACCCAAAGACATATTGATAAAACAGGCATAACAATTTAAAGTTATCCCAAAGGCCAATAACGGTTGCCGTATTTTCGTTTTTATTCGCTATCTATTGGGAAAATGGTAGTATTTCATGTAGTGATATACGTTCTAACGTGATACCAATAATATGTTTGGACGTTTGTTATTTATTTCCTCATTCAATCACATTTTAGACAGTCGCGAGTTTTTCATTTCCATACACGAGAATAACGACACACCAATAGCTTGTCCGTGTGAATATACACTAGTAAATATACTCTGATTTGGTGAAATATTTTTGACAAAGACTTGTTTCTTTAAAATGCACAATTTTTCGTCCAATAAACTTTCCAAGTTTTATATGTCCGACTAGTAGAACGTTTGTGTCCTACAGCTATTAAAACCAGAAAAAAAAAGCGTTTTGGGGGTTAGATTTCACTATCTAATTCGTGCCTTTACATGCATGTATATACATCCGACTATAATGTTTGGGGCAAAATCCTTTTATCTGTGGAAAATCAAACTTCAAAATCTTCTCGGAATGTTGTTGCTTTGCGTATGAACTGTCTCATTTTGGTTAGTGACTCTTAAAAATAATATTTTTTTTCTGCACCGAAAATTCAAGTCAATTATAGATGTAAATCTGAAATGGCAATACGGAGAGGTTTATTAGTCATCTTGTGGATATTAATGAGGTGAATTCTATTATATTTGCGTCCAGTAAGGTGGTTTCCTTGCAATGAAGTTATAAATTATGTCTTTTAGCATGTATAATTTATAGTATACATGCTATAAAAGTCACTTGTAGTTTATTGATATAGTCTGAGTAGTATAACATGTATTACCAATTTTTCCCACTATTAGTTTATTTCTCAAGGAAGGCTCGTAAACTTTCATGTTACAACTTGATTGTCAACGTCTATTACTTTTGGGACGCAGGTGTTTGCATGAATGAAGGAGACTGTTTCTCGTGATTCATGATATTCAACGACGGTACATCAAAACTAGTGTAATTTAATACTACGTATTGTCTTGGACACACTTTGATACTCTTAGTGTAGGACGAACGGCTTGTATTATTAATGATAGTTCGATAAGAAGGATGTGCACAGAAAACATAATTTTGTGACAAACCATTGCATGTCGCTGGTATGGATTTTGCCTGTAGACGGCGGTATATATATTAGCATTGTATTATGGCAACATTGGCGATCCTCCATGATCACGATATTTCGGAACCACGTTGTGATTATGAGAAAAAAGTCTGTTAAATAAACTGAAGGACAGACATATGTAACATTGTTATTAACGAAGTGTATATAGACGCCTACGCACGTGCCTGTGTGCGTGCGTAAATACATGTACATACATATACATACATACATACATACATACATACATACATACATACGTACATACGAACGTACGTACATACATACATACATACATACGTACATACGTACATACGTACGTACATACATACATACATACATACATACATACATACACACGTACATACGTACATACGTACGTACGTACATACATACATACATACATACATACATACATACATACATACATACACACACATGTGACACAACACTATATGCGATACATGTAACCCTGGACTTTAAGCATTACATATAAGTAAATATTGACTTTGTCTTTATCTTACTATTAAAGTACTGCAAACGTAGTGCATCACATGTTTCTCATATACAACAAATCCACAGAAAATTTGATTTTTTAATGAAATGTTACAGTGGCTACGTATACTGAAGTAATGCCGGGTCTCTGGGATTGAGGGACGCTTATATTGTATATTGTATATTCTATTCTGTACATGTATATGGGTCTTATTCCACTATTTTGTTTTCACAATCACCTAAAAGTTCTAAGAGATCGTCATCACGTCAGTGATTGAGATTAATACATGTGAAGAAAATCTAGAGTATTAAAAATACATATATTATAAGAAATATAATAAACAGGAGAGTATAGGTTATAGAAATGTTAGAAATGTTCAAATGAAAATATGTCTACATAATAAATTGAGCATTGTGGTGCATTATAACAACAGTTGTCATCGAAATGAGGTAATAAAATAGCTAACCCAAATCCGTTTATTATTTTAACTTTGTTGATAACGCTTAAAAAGATGATTATCTCTTTGATACCGACCCGGGGTTATATAATATGTGTATTTTAAAAGTCCTGATGCTGTGTGGCCACAACGTTGATAAGAGATGTACTCTTCACTTTAGCTATCACTTCATAGGCAGACTTAAACACTTGTACACATGAGTGAATAGCTATGCAAGGCATGCATGTCAAATACCAAGTAAATCAGATATACTTGTTTCAGAAGACATCAAACATAGGGATGATTGGAGACAGGTTATTCGCAAGTCGTGGTAGCTGGGTGTGTATATAAAATGAGATTAACCATCGTGTGACGGTAGATATTTATCACCAGATTTATGCAAAGTGCAACCTTTATGTTCATATGAATAGAACTACACATACGTGTTTCGAAGATTAAGCATTTTCTAATGATCAAATATGTCGCGACTTTAAAAGAGCATAATGTTTCTGTAGAAATGTACAAATATTTAAGGCACATTGTGATACTGATCTACGTGTCATCTAAAGCAAGTATATTGTTACAAGAATGACAAGTTACAATAGGTACATCAACTCACTCACTCATCCATCCATCCAACCATCCAACCAACCAACCAACCAACCAACCAACCAACCAACCAACCAACCAACCATGCATGCATGCATGCATGCATGCATGTATGTATGTATGTATGTATGTATGTATGTATGTATGTATGTATGTATGTATGTATGTATGTATGTGTGTGTGTGTGTATGTATGCATGCACGCACGCACGCACACATGCATGCATGCACACAAACACATACATACATACACGCACGCGCACACACACATACATACATACATACATACACACACATACATACATACATACATACATACATACATACATACATACATACATACATACATACATACATACATACATACATACACACACATACATAAACTTAGGTACACATTTTACTACACCGAGAGAATTACGTTCGTTATATCACTTGGAGAGACGTTATAATTTTGAAACTATCAACCTTTTGTAAAATTAGATAGAATGTTAAAGTTTGATTGATGTGCCATAAACCTAAATTTATCTAATCGTTTAAAGTATGTGTGGCTCTATAAATATGTCGTTCTATTCATATACATTTTACTACCTTGCAGTGCCGAGTTGCTTCGAGTTAATGGTCACTTTTACACTTCACGACGATCTAATCGCTATGTAACATTACACTGTCAGTGGCAAAGAATAACAATGTTGCCACAGACATATAGGCAACAACACATTTATCTAGACAGTTACGACATATCCCACAGGCTACCATCACACTAAATGTACTAGAGTTATGTTATTACTTTGATGTAATACCCTTTGTGACAGATTTTACGCTCCCATTTCTTCTAATTCACTGGATATGAAAAACTCCGCTTTATAAGTGTACGATTACATATTTGCATTGCATTGCATTTGAAACCATACGTTTCCAAGTACTGTATACAGATCTCTGACACAATCCAGTGGTACCATTCCCCATTAACACATAGCAGAGATAAACCGTGGCTTATTTTAAGACAGGTCAGATCACCCCGCTGTGTCTTTTTATTGTACATAATAAAAACAGAAGTGTCTGCTATTCTACATTATGACTTATGCGGGGGCATGTAGGAAGGTCGGGTCCTTTTTACTGCACTAGGTTTGAAAAAGATATATTTTTTCATGTTTAAATTTCAAATGGAGCTTTTTTTCTCTTCAATGCTGAAAGATCGCATCTAAGTTTTCTTGCCCGAGTGTGTGTAATTGTAACCATATTTTGCCCCAAGACTTCATTTTAGACAGTTTTGTAAATCCATGGCACAAGAAATGGGACAACAAGTCAATGACCAATGTCAAAATATGCCAGACGTCAGGCTTTGATATGAGAAAAGTTTCCCTTTTCGTGTAATATGGCATGACAACGCCTTAGGGTTGAAGGTCTGAACGGGGCCTCCTCGAACGATTACCCCTGCATGGAGTTGCCCTCTTGGGACAAACGACGATGATCAACGAGCTAGGACTGTACTGTTAAAGTACTCTGTTTAATAAAAACCGAATTAGAGTAATTGATCACCACAGTCATCTATAATAAGTAAACCTTACACATAAATCTTTCAGTTACAGACGAACTATGGGAAATTTAGCCAAATTTGTTTCTTGCCAGAATCACCCGGATAGACAATATGTCAATTACGTTCCCTGAGACAAGAATATAATGTATATAATGTATACTATAATGTACACGAAACAAAATTGGCAGGAAGCATTATGATGCTTTCATCTTTTTGTACTTTATCACAAACTAAATACTGAACAAAAGCTAAAACAGGTACGGTTGTTTTGATTGGATGAATAAATGTTATTGTGCCATAGACAAGATAGAAAAATTGTGCACAGGAACAAGAACTTTTACTTATTAAGGTTATAAAGGTTTATAGTGCCACACACATTTACAAAACTTAAACACGTCTCGACGGTTGTCAATAGGAGGATTTACTACATCGTCTCATAGGACGTGATACAGGAAGTATGTAGTGTACAACATGCTGTCTACAAAGTAGTAAAGTGTATATGAATAGAATGGCATATTTATAGAGCCACACATACTTAGGAAGATTAGATAACTTTAGGTTTATTGCGCATCAATCAAACGTTAACATTCTCTACAAAAGATCTATATAATGCCAGAATGGAACTTCTCTTCAAGTGACACTGAACGTAATTCCATGGGTGCAGCAGAAAGTATGTGTGTACGTACGTATGTGGGCATCTACGTATGTGTGTGTGTGTGTGTGTGTGTGTGTGTATGTATGTATGTATGTATGTATGTATGTATGTATGTATGTATGTATGTATGTATGTATGTATATGTGTGTGTATGTATGTATGTATGTATGTATGTATGTATGTATGTATGTATGTATGTATGTATGTATGTATGTATGTATGTATGTGTGTACGTAGTAAAAGTGTATCCTATGAAATAAATTTGACATATTATATTCCATGTATGTGTACGTACATTAAAAAAGTTACAAAACAAACACAAACCTTTGCTCCATTATATAGACAGTGTACTTGGGGAGGCGGGCACTCTAGACATTACTTCAGCTTAGCAATTGGGAACGTCGTTGTATTAGCAAACAATGTATGACATTAGTAACTAACTGAATAAACGTTTTGGAGTCCAGCTATATGATATTAAAGTAAACAGAGTGAAATGAAAACACCGATTGATTCATACCTAAATGATCTCTGACGTATAGACCTGTTGCCGATCCCAAGATGCATTGCGCGAGTATCCCCATAGGTGTTCATGTATATTTGTATTCACAAGGGGTTTGGCACGCACTACTAAGGGTGGTGGCTGTCATTTGACTGTGTCTTCGTTTTACCAGTAATACCTGTAACTGATGGCGTTTATTTGTCTTTGTTCCCAATACAATCCATCACCATTAAAGAGGTCAACATGGCTCTCCAACATTTCACGATGAAAATATGTCAAATGTAATAAAAACAAAACCAAGCTTAAACGTAATAAAAACATAAACGACGTCATCTCACGGAATGCATCTTGGAACCGGGAAATCGTCTATTCAATAGATATCGTATATTTGAATAAAAGCACGTAGACATTCTAAACACCATATTTACTGTCATTCCTCAGCCTCGTTCCACAGTGATATATTTTTACGATGAACCAAGCAAATCCAATCCTGTTAGACCAAAGCCCCATAGTATTACTAAGTGAAATTTTATTTGCGTTGACTTATATCATAATACAAGGTGCCAAAGAACTATCACAATATTTATATTCTTGATACAAATACATATAATTTGCATGTAATTGACTTGATCATATGCCATTTAGCAGAGTGTTATCTTTACACAGGGATTCACACGCGAACAATATCAAAGCTCTGGGGCCTATAATTCGAACGTTTATGAACGCATGTACATGTAATATTCATGACCCCGTGTTCGTAGATAAAGGTGATTTATTTCATGATGGGTTTTATGTTATGGTTATTGTATAGTGTGAAGTACGGTGTGGCTGATTCTCTTTAATCAAATGTAATTGTCTCATTACATGTCGAATGGGGATAAACATAGATTCGTATACGCATGCAATAAAGTTTACGTACTTCATAATGGAGTTAAGAATTAGCTAATCCGCCCGTCGTAAGTAGATAGGGCAGCTAAACTCCCGGTCCGAATGAAAAACGGTCATATTTGGGGGGGGGGGGGTTGTAATATTTCTTTTTTTTTCGCATACTTAAGGTATAATTTCATTTGTTTACAGTAGTGATATGTGAACATACATTTACAAATTGACAATCAAAAGAACAGAACATTAATACATCACCCAACCCATCGGGCTTCTTTGTCACTATGGAATTAAATAACAACTCTGAAGATACGGGAAAATAGAAACGAACAATCAAGAGCATGCAGAGAAATGTGTAATTTAAACGATATGTTATTTTTTGACATATAATGCCTTGGCCATGCTGCGTAATGTATAAGCTTCACCTGCCCGGCAACTACCCCGGATGTTCCTATCTGGGAAAAATGACAAGGCTGTATGTGTACATTGAAGTATATATAATAAATCATCACCTTTTCCCATGCACTTTGGAGGGAGTACTATTAACAGGGCGAAAGAAGTTATCGTGTTTAGATTTGGAAACCTTAGTTGAGTGTGTTGAGACAATCCATTTAGTTTTCATGTATGCTTATAAACTGTATATTTATAATGCCCCATCACTGCATCACCATCATTAGTGAACATCAGAAACTTGTTAACAACATTATACTCTTTCTACTCATTGTGCTGTCCAAGTATCGTACGTTTCTCGTCAATAATTTCTTTTTATATTTCTCTTAGATAAGTAGTGATAACAAGTAAGGTCAAATACAGCATTAACAATATCAATAGCAATATTTATGGATTATGACATAAAAACCACGACGTTATAATAATGCAATTTTCAATTAAAATTGAACAACAGCGATTTCTATTATACCTTTCAAGTTTTTGCCAGGGAAAAATCACTTGTTCGTAACTCATTTCCGCACTCCTGCTGAGTGTTCCCGCTTGACTGGAGATTTCCATGCGAAGTTATAATGCTTCTCACCTCCATTAAAAGCAAATGCCTGTAATGTATTTGAAAACACGTCAAGATGCCAAGGTTCTTGCAGACGAGAGAGCTGGCGCAGGAAACGACAAAACGTGTATTAGCGGAAACAATTTCTATCTTCGGGACTATAGTCTTTGGTAAGAAGCAGCTGGTAACTTGAAGTCGGAAACAGAGCGGAAAGAACGAAATATATTGATAGTAAGCTCATAGGATGTATATTGTCAAGACTTTTCATTATGACCGGCGTTATTACAATACAAAGGGCCATCAGGTCGCTTCGGGGATGAATAATTACCTTACATATAAGAAATGTTATTAAAGTTGTAATATCCACAAATATGGGTCACACCGTTTTTTTTTCAGTCCCGTAATAACATCACATAATGGCGTTTATGGTAATTTGATGTCAAATGCCCTAAAACCGCCATCATGAGAGAGAGAGAGAGAGAGAGAGAGAGAGAGAGAGAGAGAGAGAGAGAGAGAGAGAGAGAGAGAGAGAGAGAGAGAGAGAGAGAGAGAGAGAGAGAGAGAGAGAGAGGGGGGAGGGGGTGAGAGAGAGGGAGTGGCAGACAGACAGACAGACAGACAGACAGACAGACAGACAAACAAACCGACACACACAGTGAGAAAGAGCCAGAGAGGTTGAGATGTAAATGTTTACTAGTATACGAAAATGTAATGAAATACTAAAGATAAACAAATTAACGAATTCAATATGTATAATTATTGAAATGTTTGTGTATAGTATCATTTTCTTTCAATATTTATTATCTTATATTTATCTATAATGAAAGAATTATGTACGATAAGTTGGTGAAATAAGAATCTATCTTTTATCTGTGTTGCTAATGAATATGAAAACTAGATAGCGCCCCCCTCAAGTTTCAGGTGCGATGCCTAGTTTAAGTTGCATGAAGTAAAACTTGTGGACCGAAGCAAACTATGCTATCGTATCCCATAGACATCGTGAAATAACATCGTGTTCACTTCTCCCTGTGATTACTATTAATCATAATATGTACTGTACAGTTTGGTGACCTAGTTGGCCACATACACTCTTTGTATACACTAGCGTCGGTAAGCTGACGACGTGATTTATCACCATTTTCGACCTTTTAATTCGTTTCAATTTACTAATGAGACTAAACTGCCATGGCTTCCTGTAATGCGGAAGTACATGCTGTTAGCATGAGTCACCTCCATTCTATCCTTTAGTAACAAAACATGCCGATATCGACATATTTCATCACATTTGACTTTGTACAGAGACCATGCTTCCTGCTTAGTTGTATTCCATTTGAATGTTTCAACAATGTCATACATAAACCAAAATGGACAGGTGTTATGCTTCGATGGTACAATCCTAGGAAAGGCGATTTATATCGGATACATGTTTACGTACCTGTGCAACCCCAAAAGCGATGCGTGTGATACATTTAAATTATGCTGCTGAAGTCAGCAGTTTTATATACTGGGATTGCATCGCAAAGGTTAACGACAAGTTTTCGCCATCAGTGGATCCAGACTTTTCGAAGTCCGTCCTTGATGAACTAAAGTAGTAACATGACCTTTAACCCAAAATGCTTAAGAAATATATACGTTTAAGTAATAGTGTTGCCTCCCGGGCGTTGCCTACATGCATGGTGTTTGATAACTCCATTTAAGTGTCTTTATTAAACCTCATACTTGCTACACTAACAGTATGTGTCTACCTCATAGTGTATCTTTACACGTACACAACACCGTAGAAAAAGACAACAATAGAAACACTGCGTGAAAACCTTCAGCCTCGAACAGAGAAGAAATTTATAGTCACCGTATAATTGGTTTAAGTTTGAGAAGAGCAAAAAAGAACGAGTGTTGTTATATATTGCAGGTGTTATTCCTTCAGTTGGAAACAGTCAAGTGTTTGATGTCTGTTATAACTCTATTTTATTTAAAACATTACTTTACACTTTGGAATGTTTTGTATTTTATACGAGAAAATTCCTCGGGTAACATAAACATTGTTGAGAACGTATATAGAACACTAATTGAGATCTGACGTATACAAATCAAAGTGATAAGCTAGGATGTCTTCACGGCAACACATCAATTGTCTACGTATCGCGCATGTTTTGTTTGTAAATTGGGTGTGAATTCACGATGAAGCAATAATGAAATGTGGGTATATATATAAATAATTTGCCATGGGTGAATAAACTTGTCACTCAAATTTGAATCAGACAGGAGTGTTGTTACTCAGGAATTAAACCTTGTCCCTCTTTCTTATTTTTAAAAATCGATTTCAGAGATTTGTTTCCCCAAAATGTTATATTACACTGCCAGTTGTCATCATCATCATCATCATCATCATCATCATCATCATCATCATCATCATCATTACACTGTTTTGACGTGAAAGTGACTTAACTCATTGAGTGACGACATTAACATAGGTGACTTGTGAAAAATTGACGGAATGGCAACACTGTCCGTCCGAATTTCATTGAATTCATTTCGATTTGACGCTTATCATAAAATTATCAATAAAATTGCAAAGGCTATCATATCAACCCCCATGGCGTGTTATCTACATGTATTGAATAAACATCACTCCATTGACATTCCACACACAGTTTAACTCGGGCATATAGGATCAACACAAGATTCTTGTAAGTTTCAAGGGATAGTCCATACGTGTCAGACACTTGAAATGCTGTTGCCTGGCCCTTAGTATATTGATTCGACTCATGTCAATATTTTATGACTAGGGAGTAACGTTAAGAATGAGACCACGTGGTCATTGAGTTACATGCTACGAGTTCTTTCCACCGTATAGACACGGCTCTTAATTAAGTTAAACCGCTGAATGCCACTGTTAAGTGATACAATAGAGGTAACGAAACGCCCTCTTTCTCAACAACAACAACAACAACAACAACAACAACAACAACAACAACAATCTTACTTACATTGTTACATTTTATCGTCTGGTTTGAAGCAAATCTTAAGTTTCTAATATTGCTACATTAACAAATATCTTATTAACATTGTGACTGGCTCGACTAAATCTTACTAACACCGTTTCATTCCATCCTTTGTTGTAACAAACTTGTTGCTATTTGCTTTTCATCATCTATAATTACTTTAGGAGATTGGCGCCAAATCATAAAAACATTTAAACAATATATATAACATTGTTAATGTAAGTTTTTGTCACGTCCGAGGACATTTAGTAATTTTAGTAAAGATATTTGTGGAGCCAGAAAAAAGAAATGTAACAATGTTTTAATAGTAAGATTTTTGTGAAGCCCAGATGATTTGTTTCAACTTAACTTAAATGCACTATATGACAATTTTGGCTTGGGTTTGTTTGTTTGTTTGTTTGTTGTTTGTTTATATGTTTGCTTGCCTGGTAGTTTATTTTTTAACATACACTTTGTCATTCTTCATTCTATTACATATTATTTGAAATGTTACGCCACCGAATTGAAGACTGTGTTGAAATTTCAACCATGCGGTGGCGCACCTCAACTTATCGCACTTGGTTGGGTCACATCTCTTTTCACTTGACTATTTCAAATGCTTCAGCCGAGTACTAATGACGACATATTGTATTTGTAATGGCGTAAATAAGTCGTTTGAAAACTACAGCAATGCCAAATAGAACCACACACATGTAGTTCACAGATATTTATTGTCACAGTGATAACAAACCGTATTCAATACATGAAGGAAAAATGAAAATAGGACGTGAAACATTATTAAAGGGTATTTAATAGTAAATGAGGCATGAACAATTTCTATCATAACACATATTTTAAATTATGCAAATAAAAAGATAATACTACTTTGTTTCTATCCTTGATAATAATATTACATGTATTACTCATTTTATCTTCCCCATAAAAACTAAACCAGTGGGACAATTTTCACATTCAATTTTAACGAGGCGTGATATGAGAGGCACTACGAGAAGTTATGAGCCTGTTCAGTGATGACTCCAATAAACCTGTTGCCAGTGTTGCCGGTTCTTAGATACATCGTGCGTCTCCCCACAACGCACCATGTATTCTGTGCAAGCAGGGGAGTTTGCACGTACACGTTACTCGGTGTTGAAGGGGGTGGTGGTGGTGGTGGTGGTGGTGGTGGTGGTGGTGGTGGAGGTGGTGGTGGTTAGCGTCACCTGACTGTACCCTGGGTTTACCAGTAAAATCCACCCCTCACTGTCGGTTGTGTTTAGTCTCTGTTCTATAATTAAAATTACTCACAATTAAAGAGGTCAACATGTCTTTCCATGCATCGTTTCGTGATTAAAATTTCAAATGTAATGTAAAAAAGCAAACAAGCCTAAATAAACGAACAACATTATAGACATCATTTCACGCAATGCATCTTGGAACCGGAAAAGACTTCTGTAGAAAGAACTTCTTTGCATTGTTCTTTCGAATTTTACAACCTTCTAAATATGGTCTTGAAACTCATATCCTGTTTACTCTGTTCTACCGAATGTGAATATCTTACAATCATTTTTAGCCATGTAATAATTTTTTTTATCTTTATCATCCGTTCAATCAGTTATCTACATTCGATAGCTTCTGAGCTATAGTGTGTTTTCATTTTCTTCAGTATGCAATAGGTCATTCCAGACTGCAAACAGGAAATTGAGAATACAGCCCCCTCGCTCAAATTGGGGTATCATCACCTCAGTCATCGTACCATTTCTCAAGAGCTTTGTCCCTTGGTATTCTATAGAGGTGTAAATCAGGGATGTTTTTCGTATTGTTCAGACATCGAGGAAAGCAGCAGTGCTCTATGATTAACCGAGTAATCTATACCATGTATACCCCTCAAAGTACGCACAGACAGGAAGTAGAGCGCCACCATGGCAAATTTTGGAAAGGCCTATTGAATGTGGGTGTAACTCATACGATGTGATTATAAGGTGAGAAATGTTTTCATTTCGATAAAGAGAATTGAATAGAATAAAAGAACCGTTTTTATTCAGAGAGTGAACATTCAGCTCGAAGAAAAGACTAGTCAGGGAAAGAAAAAACAAACAGCAAAATCAATTGTATTCAACCATAAAATATCAGCAAATTAAATCAAATCAAAGCAATGAAAGCATCACTAGCATGTTTGCTTCACCACAGGTTTTCAGCCAAAACTGAGGTCTCAATTGAAATTTAATGTACCAATAGTCAATGATTATTTGTGTACTCAGCAAGGGCTTTGTATAGTTTCCCATTCCACCTGGTATGTCAAACAAAGTGAGCATTCTACAAATTGTCGAATGAAAAATTGTAGTGAATTGCGCCGTCTCGTGCCGAGTCATATAAACGTGCAAGCCATGTAAAATGTACCTGGTTATTAAATCTGGACTGGAATTCGTTCTACAAAAGATCACTTTTTTTAAAAAGAAGGCATGGCGAATACTGTATTAGCAGCTCTTTGAAGAACAGTAAGGAACGGGGGACTAATAAGCAAGTAACAAAATAAGACGTGTAGCGGACAACTGTGATTAGCTTTCATATTCAGTTGAACAAAATATTGAGTGTAGCTCTTAAACGACATACTGCCCTGGCTAATGTAACTGACACTGTTTTTCTTCATTGTTCGGGTTGATACACAATCGCTGTTGATTTCAAACTCGGTCATAATTATACCTTGAGTACGTAAATCTTTGTAATCCTAGCTTCATTACTAACGTGATTTACCATTTTAAAGTCTTAATTGTTCCCACAGCAATACCTAATCTGATTCTATTATACGGATACTTACACCGATAATACTCTCAACATGTTTAATCAGCGAGAATTATACTATCTCTTTATTCGGTGTATTTTCATAGCGGAACATACCATTCACAGGAGGTAGGGGAGGGGGGAGTCTGTTTAAATGAATAAAGCAATGTATAGAGATCGGTATAATTCAAATAATTCAAGAACATGATTTTCGTATAAGATATTCTTTTTATATCGAAATGCAATACGGTAGAAACTAGTTAAATTTAAATATGTCGGTCTGGCTCAACAAAAGACTGTCGTGTTCGTCATATGGCGCCACAAAAATATTACAGATATCAACATCGCGCCATGTTATCATCTGTCTCGACCACAATCTCATTGACATTTCTACTTTTTATCCTCTGGCACAATAAACATTGAAGTACAATTGCTACATTTAATCCACTAACTTGCCTTTAAAAGTATACTTTGTTACGATGTTCACGTATATGGTTTAACATTTCTGTTAAGCCAAACTTATATAAAATGTAGCAATGTTAGTCAAATTTCTGTTGAGCCAAACGATAAAGTGTGGCAATGTTATTAGTAAGATATTTGTTGAGTCAAACAATGAAATACTAATATTGTGTCGAACCAAACGATACAATGTAGCAATTTTATTAAAATTTCGTTGATTCGGAATATAGAATGTTAAGTAAGATTTCTATTGTTCCAAACAATGAAATGTAGCATTGTTAGTATGATCATGTTGAGCCAGACGATGGAATGTAGTAGCAAAGATGTTTGTTGAGCGATGCGATGTTTTTGTTGTTCCAATCAGCAAGTTTTCATTATACATTTGTATTAATATACGTTGATATATTACAGTAGTCCAAATGTTACCATTTCACGTTACTGTACTGTTAAAGGAGCACAAGCTGGGTTTATACGTTTCGTTTCGTTTCGTTTCGCTTTGTTTTGTTTTGTTTTGTTTTGTTTTGTTTTGGGGATAATTTTGCTTATTATTATAGTATATTTCACCATAACTTGTTATTTTCAGAATTCAAACCAGGTATTCAAGTATAACACATAAACGATTCGATAACATAATGTATTATACATTATACTAAAATGTAGTGGAAACCGTTATTATGCTGTCATTAAACTACTGATATTTACACAATACTGGTATAGTTTAATTATGGTTTTATGTTTATGTATTTTCACTCAAGTCAATTGCTTATAAACTCAGCCTGTGCCATTGTAAACTTCTGCATTCATTTTATACTAACCCTTTCCGTGTATGCCATATGGCTTCCAATTAGCTGCTACATGTATATACGGAACACAATATGTTAAGAGTGCTAGTGGTAATACAATGACAACGAGTGTACAGCGCAGATGGTCAGAGAATTAATAAATGATCGATCACTGCTGTCCATCCTTCATAACGAGCTAAGATGTACACCCGAACAGAATTCTACATCCGTGTCATATCACAACTTTGCTTGATCATTTGTCTAAATTTATAGAATTGCAATATATGCGGTCAGTGCCCTAGACATGCTAGGCTTGAAGAGTTGAACAGAAGACGAAACACTTTTTAATAATTACATCTCAAACTTTAATGGTACGTAATCCTAGTCAAGTTGTCTCGGGTAAGTTGTGTTGCGTGTGTACTTGAATACATTCTACTTGAACTAAAGCATATTCAGCCATCACTTTCTGTTGACAGAAGTAGTGGAGTCATGATGATGGACGAATGGTTAGAGTGGTCGGCGTGGAATCTGCAGGTTGCAGGTTCGAACCAGTCACCGCCGATTGTTTCTATGAATGGCTAATGTCCTTTGTTAATGTGGTTAAAATGGGAACCACACTTGTGCCAACCCAGCTATATACAATGTAATTGGATACCTGGTAGAATAGAGGTTGCAATAGATTGTATGCTATAACCCATCTATAATTGGGGAAATTTATAGTTGGATAAAGAGTGCAATTAATTGTATCTCCCCGGGAGTTGAGAAGGTATAACTGGTCGTTGTAATGTTTTAGATCCATGCCAGGGGTAATTAATGTAAAGCGCTTTAAGCACAGTGTAGGAAAATGCTTCATAAGTAAAGTTATTGTTATAACATTATCACGCAACCCTGATATTCACTATTAGTCGATGACGTAATTAGTTTGATTAAAGGTGAACACCACTAGAGGAAATAAAGGCATTTTCATAAACATTATAGAAGTTGGCTTCTGGGGTCATTTTATGATTTCACATCACATAAATTTCACTCGATTGCCAAGAAACACCAAATAGAAAATCATTTTCCCCTCTATTGTTCTTTCACTGTAGTCTAGATGCTAGACCTTTGGTTTTTCTTCCGATACAATATGACAAGGTCCAATTGGTCATTTTATCGAGGGTGGTTCACTGTCGGGCGTTCCACCCTTAATCAAGTGACCTTAATTAAGACTACTTTCACTGGTGCACCATACAGACCTGCATATTTATTAGATGTACACTGCATATACATGCAACTAAATTGCCATCGAATTCATGCCGACAAAAACAACATATTAGTAAAGTATTTTCACCCGAGTGTAAACAGTATTACCTCAGCTTATATCACTTTAATGAAACTGGCCTTGTAGTTTATGCTATCATTTTATAGTGTGTGGTTAAGTGATTTACTCAAATAAACACCGGATGAAATACATGATGAAAAACAAATTTGTCATGAAATGTTCATTTTCTGATGAACTTGAATCAACTGCGTTCGCAAATGTAAAAAGAGCGTTTGATACTTTTTTCTAATTTGAATATTGAGGAAACATTTCATTTCTCAACGCAGTGTGGCTATATCTTTACATCGTCTTTTTGAAAGGAGAGTTTATTTTTGTGTGTGTAGACAAATCTATCACTGTGGATGTATTATATCTTCTTCATCTTCTTCTATGCTTACACAATGTATGTAAGCCAAAAGATGTTCGTTTGTTTGTTGACTTATTTTGATAAAAGTGACTTACACGCTCGATTGGGCTGGCAGTTGATTATTCGTTCTGTGTAACTACTAACTAATATGCAATATATATTCAAACGATCATATTCTTAACTGTTGACGCCCTCTGTGTTAGCTTCTTCGCTTGATATTCCTTTTTACTTCAAGGATTCTAGACTAAGGTCAGATAAAACACACGTTGTGATACCCTGTTTTACCTAACCTAATCGCGCCTCAAGATTGGTCACTAGGTTATCGCGTCTGATACACATCCACCAAATGATGTTATTTCGGAAGCTAAATTATTTGATAATATTACGATCTGAAACACACGACAGTTATAACTATATTGTCATGGCAAATTCAATCAAGATGCAATCAAGAGGAAACATGTGCATTCCGTTGAAAATGTTGTTGAAGTAGCTGGTTTTACTTCCACAGCGACAGGGGAGCTCCGGATATGATCACGTTGGAACAAAGTTATATTCGTTACCATCTGTATTAACAAATTTACGTACAGCTGGTCTTGAATATAATTCTGAGTTTTGATTTCAGATATGCATGGATAACTAAATTTCAAACTAACAAAAATATTTCATGAGCCGTTGACAGCAATTCATAGGTCAAAAGGGTCATTATATGGCAGGTCAAATAAAAAAGTCAAGGTCAATATCAAGTTAGGATAAAAAGAAAATAGGTGTAAAACACCTAACACCAGAAGAAAGTTGGTCGCGGTGCCAGTGACTGATAAAATAGTACGTAGTATATCAAAGACCGTTGTATTCAGACACTGGGGTTTAAGGCCCAAGTAACTGTAACGTTTCGCTATTTTGCATTCAATTTTTGCCGTTGAATCAAAAATTTATTAAAATATCGTTCGTGTTAGAATTGTGATTGAAATCAAATGCAAAGTACCGTGACGTATATAGAAGTATGATGTAGTGGCTGGCCCTGTTTTGTACACACATGTGCCGAATGCATGTATGTTGCAATTGATAAGCTTATCATGATGAATGAAGATTTATTTATACAAAAGAAATTGATATATCGTCGGTGATGGATAGGGAAACGATATAGATCTCTGAATTTTGATATCGAACTGTTGTCTTCTATAGGACGAGTATTTATACAATACGCATAATCATATTCGAAATCATATTCGTATTCAAATTCAATCCATATTTATATTCGTATACACAATCAAATTCATCATACTCATGTGTATTTGTACGTATAATCATATTCATAGTCATAATCATATTCGTATTCATATTCACCTTAATTAAATGTATGAAACACTAATTTACTGAATATAATACTTTTTGGATTAAAGAAATTTGCTTTCGCAAAGTTCAAAGCTCACCAGACTTATGATGAATCAACGCCAATTTAAGGTCATATTGCTATCTCTTGAGGACAGTTACCCAAAGAGTTGCTTGCATAGTCTCAAATGACTAATGATTACTATATATTCTTACTTTCCATCGCAGACTTTTTTGTTTTGCTTAAAGCGATATCATTTGTTTTCGTAACAAATTTTATCCCCCGAGGCTGACCATTATGTATGAATGTTTTATGTGTATGTTAGAACGATCGATATCTTTTAGAACGTTTCGGGTGGTTTATCTCATTCTTGTGAGTATATCTGCAGTGCTATTTTTTGCATTACTTTATCGCTAATTGTTACACCTACAACTTATATTGTGATTAATGTTAATTAATGTTAATTTTGATAACTATCAGATCATTTAATGTCACCGCATATTGTATATCATACATCCCGTAAAAAAAACGCCAGTGCGTTTGCTTGAACACCGTACGCGTGAGCTAATGAAAGACTTCACGCTAGGACAAAATTAGGTTTAAAAACACCAAAAAAACCAGGGGGTGCCTCTGATGTAGATTCAGGCGATGCTTTTAAGAGTTTGTTAATATATGTGGAAGTTATAATGTAACACTAACAGTCGTATTTGATTGTTATAAAATGCAGCATTCTATTAGTAAGCAGATTCATGGGATCCAAGCTTCTGTGATGTTTATCATTTTGAGAAGTTATTATCGACACTAATTACACTGCATATATTTGTATGAAACTTGCCACATCCCTTCTTACCACGTGTAAGCAAAAACACTAATATGTTTTCGCGGTTTGTATGTCACATCATAGTCCTTTTGATTGGACGAGAGCCCAACAAAGCCGTGGTGGAATATTGATATACCAGTGGTAAAACTATCTGGAACGAGGATATGACGTTCCCTATACACAACATGGGTGACTATGTTGTCGGCCTTACTCCAGAGTACATAGACTTAAACGGAAATTGTGTCGCAATGTATAGTCTACTACATTTCTGTTTTTCAGAAGGCCGACTGAAATGAAATATTGCATGTTAGAGTTCCGAAAAAAGTTACAACGCCATTATGTTGACAACTAACATTGAAAATACCGAAATATTTCTTATGATGTAATATGTATATATTCAAGATCGGCCGATCACTAAAGAAAGAAAATTATTTGGCCAACACACGTGAAAAACTTCCATACAGAGACGGGGGGGGGGGCTGAGGAGAACATGGAGGCGATTGTTTACGGATCGGAGCCCATCTGCAAAATGCCTTGCGACCTTGCCATGATAAGTTCTTAAGCCTATATTCAATGATGAGGTGGGTGACTGCCATGAGAATGTGTTTGTGTATGCCTTATTCATTCTCTCCCTCTCTCCCTCTCTCTCTCTCTCTCTCTCTCTCTCTCTCTCTCTCTCTCTCTCTCTCTCTCTCTCTCTCTCTCTCTCTCTCTCTCTCTCTCTCTCTGAACGCATTTCTCAATCAGTTAGAGGCCAGCTTCAGGCAAAACGCCTACGCTCTGGAGCGGCTAATATAAGATATAGTTAGAATATGCTCACATGTAGCACATAACAAACGATATTTGACACGTACTTTAATTGCTAATGCAGGACATTTGTCATTTATATAAGCAAGTAGGAATATAAGTTTTCTATTTAATTCCCAACTCTGCTTATGATCTTGATTTGAAAAACCTCATCATCATCATCATCATCAGCATCATCATCATCATCATCATCATCATCATCATCACCATCATTTCTTGTTACGTTTGATATGTGTACTTGACATGGTTTTCACGTTGGTACCATAGTGAACACTGTTATTTCGTCAGAGGGGTTATATTAAAATAATGCACTGGGTTTTTTGTAACACCATCATCACCCCATCCCTACTAGTTTCTAGCTATCCACCTTCAATCATGCTCATAACATCAAACATCAAATCAGACACGAGATTACTCATATGGTTGTGTTGTCTGGCAATTGAACAGGTTTAGGTCTCATTCTAATGTCAGTATGCGGAAAAAAGAACATCACCCATTTCGTCGATGTTGACCGAGACAAGAAAATCGATCTTACTTTGAGATACTCATCAAATGAATGGTACGAATAACATTTTCCTGCGATTCTAACTTGACGACGTCGCTTTGTCGATGACCTGTTCGATTCTACAACTTACGACATAACTCATCATCGCGAGACATCAACCTTAAAGACAGTGCAAGCAAACGAGGTTATATTCCTTCTTTGCGTCACCAGTAAAGATGCGCTATCAGTGTCATTATGATTCAAATTCTCGTTAAACTTCAGTCAACTAGTCATCAACGTTTAGAGAACATCTGTTGTTGAACATTGTTTTTCATCTCTTTTGTCATAGTGTCATGGCCCTGCAAGTAAGATTAAATGCGGAATATATGGGTCTGCAACGTGGCTTACTAAGCCACAGCAAAGATTTATAGTCCACCTGATGGCCATTTCAAGTCTGTGTTATGGTACGCAAAAGCCGTTTGCGTGAAGAACATCAAGTGCCCTGGTAGTGTATTTTAGTGACGAACACCCACCAGGGTGGAGCCCTCAATGGCAAGAATCTGGGTAACCGAGACTAACATATATGTTGCATCAAAGGTCACATGAAATTTGTCACAAAAAATCAGGTGATGGGTACATTCTATGCTTTGTAATTGTGGATTTCCATCATTGGGTGCGCATCTACCAATTATACTTACTTCTTTTGTATGCAAAGTAACAAATAGGCTTTGATTTCTACTTGTCTACTATACACTCTACAACACATCTAAATGTACATGCTCCTTGTGAGCGGTAATTCAAATTGGTAATTAATGGTTGTCAAGAGAGATATCGTTTGTGCGGTTCAGACTATTTATCATAAACGCTTTCAACTTACATTGTTGAACTAGCATTTATAAAAGAGAAGGTGAAATTTACCATGAAAACCAATACATATTGCAAATAAAAACAGATGACAGATCTTTAGATCCGAATGTGAATGTGAATCCCAAAAATATTCAGTCTTTACCAGACCTGGCCTGGCCTATACCTGGCCTGCACCTCTGTTTTGTACCGACCGGTGTAGTAGCGGTAGTCCTTCACGTCTTCAGGAAGGCTAGGCAGACTTGTCAACCAGACCGAATATTAGCAAGACAGGTGTATATAGAATATGATATGATGGTCGGGATGAAGCGGTTGGACAAGTTTGGTGCAAGGAGTAGAGTAGAAGAAAGTGGCAGAATTCGTGCGACTGCCACAGTACCCTGAGGAATTTTGTGCAAGTCGCAAAGAAAATTCTTTTATACACGACAGTAAAGAACATATGAAGTGTTACCAGTCCGACATGAGCAGTGCGTCTCACGAAAGGACGCATAGGACGTACTACAATACTGCTCAATGGTCAATAAAAACATCAGTCGCGTACACTGACTGCTCTGTCCATCCACGTTGACGAAAGTGTTGATGCCTTCTCTTTTAGAGTAAATTGTTGTATAAAATCCTCAAATGCTGAGCTCTTGTGACCAAGATTCAGTGACAGTGTGTCTCGAATACCTCAATTCTGGTCATAAGAGCTTATAGCATTTGAGGTTTTCTGCAACTGTTACAATTTACTCTAAGACATCAAAGGTTGCGTCAACACCAGTCGATAGACCATAAACAGTTTGTGTATTTTCCACCATTGCCACCTCAGACAGACGCATCTTTTGATGTGTCCTGCTTTAGAGTAAATTGATGCATAAAATCCTCAAATGCCAAGCACTTATGACCAGAATTGTGTTTGTCTCGAACTCCTCAATTCTGATCAAACGGGCTTAGCATTTGGGGGGTTTCTGCAACAATTTTCTCTAAAACAGAAGACATCAAAGGTAACGTCAACATGAGTCGATAGACCAATAAGTTTGTGTCTTTTCCAACATTATCGTCTCACACTGACGCATCTTTTGATGTGTCCTGTTTTAGAGTAAATTGTTGGATAAGATCCTCAAATGCTAAGCTCTTATGACCAGGATTGTGTGTGTCTCAAACAAGGATTGCGTGTGTCTCAAACACCTAAATGCTAAGCTTATGACAAAAAGGGTTATTGTATTTGACGTATATATGGTAACTAGTCTTAAGAAGTGCATTACGCTCAATACCACATCTGTGAATTTCAAAGTCAAAAACTTACAGGAGCTTCGTTTCCCGTTTCTTCGATAGCCACTTAACTTCCAGGAGGTATTAAAATCTATGACTTACTCAATCTGTATGTTCATCTATAATGCATTTCAGAGATAGATTTCTTTGAACATCAAAGTTCTTCATTTCTTTCCACACTTTGCCATACGACAACTTGTTCCTGGGCCTTTTGTAATGATTATAAAATGAGGGGGATCACCATCTTATTTTGAAGCAACTCTTCATTCAGTTATATTCTCATAGAGTTATTAGTAGACACAGTATTCCGCGGCCATATTGGATTCTTAAATGACTAAATGTTGACATTGTGCTGACGTCTATTTAAAACGGTTGTACGATGACCCAATATTTGTTTATCGATTTTGAACTGAGAACATGTTGAAGCTTTCCTGAGCAAAGTACCAGCAAAGGTTTAAAGGGTTTAAACTTCGAGGCACATTTTACGTTAGACAAGCATTTGATATGATGATTGTTGCAAACTCATATCTAACAAACATAGTGTCATCGCCTGACGAATGTGTACAAGTGGAAACAACTATGACGTATAATTTGTTGATTTTTGATAGTTTCCCAAGTGAACACATCAGATCATTCCGGTACTACCTGGATACAACTCAAATAATCGTTTTCTCATCGTTTGTAATGTTGATAAAATGGTTCAATGAAATTGTTGAAATTAAGATCTTGACCTGTCAGAAAAATACATGTGTGAATTATGATTTGTCGATTTCTTCTTTCATGACATCGAGAGTCACAGACATTAATCAGTAACGGATATTAAAAAAAGGGAACATTGATTGGTCAACACGTCAGACAACATACATCTTGTAATTTCAATTCATTCGATATCCAATCTCATCAGTCCCGTCAGTTTTGACGGATACGTTTTATCGATAGCGTTGTCAGCTTGCTAAACTTCACACGATTGAATTTTTGACGTTTACCAATATTGTTAAATTTATCGCCGTGAGACGACCTCAAATTACCAAAGACACCGAAAAGTCCCTATGACCCTGTTTGTTTAGTGATTTTCCAAATTATCACTGCATAAGAGAACTGTATGATGGACCATTTACAACAGAAGACTGATAACTTCAAACGCTATGTCGTATGGTTCAAAAGTAATCTTACTAATTTTACTGCATAATATCACCTGGCTCGATAAGTGTAATCAGGACAGGTCGCCGAAATATAGCTCACGCAAAGGTAGGCCAGTTGGTAAGAATGTTATGGCGTCAAAACGATGAAATATAAGTGTCAGTAAGGTTTTCGTCGTGCCAGACAATAAAATGTTACAGTAATATCTAAGTCGTGCCCGATGACAAAATGTAGCTTAGTCGAATTAGTAGATGGCCTGTTTCACTGAGGTTAAAGTGGCCATATGGATGAGAATTTGGTATTTATTTTGGATTTTTATTTGATAAAACAGCTTCACTATGTTTTTCTACATGAAAAAATAATGCGAAAGAACATATACTAAGTCCATGT
>NC_135551.1:22673502-22731002 GCF_964340395.1 Glandiceps talaboti | reverse complement strand
ATGTATGTATAGTAAATGATGAGTAGTATAACCCTTACAGCTAGCTAAATAATTGACAATAAATGCACTTTAAATGAATGCGAAAACAGTAAGTTCAGTTTTTGCAGTTTTGCTATGCCTTGAGCAAGGTCGGTAATCTAGATCACGCGTTTCAAGCACAGTATAAACCATCACTGTCATCACATAGCAATCATTTGGAACCGCTTCCGTGTCTTTCAATGCACTGAACGTGCTCGTAGGTGACACATTGTCGAGTGCGTTCTGTCATTTTTCTCAACGTTCAGCGGCGGAGAGAGTGAATTTCCAACACACGACTTGGACATTCGATAACTGACGGTACCCATTATCTCTCACTATGCAATGACTTAAGTATGCATTCACTTTACTCTATATTGTGTGATTAACACAATTTGGAGCCTACCCTTGTAGGATCATCATACTCTTAAAACACATTTACCAGCTGCTAGCTGCATGCGATGAGTATCAATGTAGTGTCGTCGATCAGAAGGCTTCATAGCTACATTGTGTAGGTGCAGACACGCATCATCATTGATTGTTTGAATACTCAGAGATAACAACGCGTTCTCGATCATCGTGCTTACTGCTGTGAAGACCTGGAGGGTTGATCATCGGTCCTCTTGTATCGTCTTTAAGTTCCACCTACTGCATCAAGGAAGAAATGTGTTCACTGAAACCTACTCTTGTATACTGGTTGGTTGTCAACTCAGCTTTGAAAATAGTGATTCTCATAACAGGTGATTACCAATGTCTTTATTTTACAGATTGCTTGGGGGTAAAGGGTTATCGTGTCAAATATACAGTAAACAAGTTTTTAATGTCGCAGGTGATGCTGTGCGTTCAGCAAGCAAGCGAAAAATGTCAAAATTCATCCAAAGAAATGCTTCACAGTGCGATTCAAACAAAATTAGCGATAAACATCTAAAAAGCAGGATGATCGCGTTTTCACGCAGTGAAATCACGTCATACATTGCTTTCTACACCACAGCATGACTTTAAAGCTAAGAGTTGCTTTGAGCATTAGAAAAGCTTTAATTTGTATTGATGGCATTATTGAGGTAGATAGTGTATGCGAGCATTTAAGAAACCACTAAATCCGCCCTAGTAGAATTGTATACATGCTAACTAAGCTCCATGGTCGGTCCTAATTACTGATTAAAGTTCAAAGTGCGAACTGGAAACCCTGATTACAGACGAACCAAACATATACTGAATTGCAAGTTCAATATGGCGTCTGCTTGCTGCGAAACTCTCTTTGTACACACTTTGAAAGAATCCACGGGATAGGCAGATGTGCAGTCGAGTTTGCATAAAACCTGTCATTCACGTTACATTCCTCGTTGCATATGTACGATGGCTTGCTTCAATAGCCTGATTATTAATGTAGTTTTCAATGTAAGATTTAAGCTCTTTATTGTTCATTTAAAATGCACACAAGTGATAAATTCTGTACATCATATAGACGCGTATGTGTATAGGCCTGATAGTAACAATGAAGTAATGCAGCTGTGGAGAGGATATGAAAGTAAGGTTACGGATATTACAGAATCCGGGATTTTCTTCCTTCGTAGACCATCATTTATAATTGATATCTTTCATTGCTAAAACTCTTAATTCATCAAAGACATTTCATATCCATGGTGTGTTTATGCACATTCAACGTTTGTCTGAGGAAGTTCTCTATGTTTAGATTTGAGAAAATAAGTATAATATGATGCATATGGCTGTGCATGCAGTGTTTTGTTTTATTGTGTTATAGAGTACTGATTGCAAAAAATACCCGCTGGGCCATATTCTTAACAATGCCTCTAAACGTAATGACGACATATATCAAATATATTTAGAAGAAAATGTAATCATACTTCATAGTATCGTTTATGTACAAATAATTAACGTTTGAGTGCTCATAGAGAGGGAATAGTGAAGAGTTTAAGACACAGACAGACAGACAGACAGACAGACAGACAGACAGACAGACAGACAGACAGACAGAGACAAGACATTCACTTACAGAGTTAGAGATATAGGGAGTGAAAAGAAGTGAGAGGGAGAGAGAGTGACAGAGAGAGACAGAGAGAGAGAGAGAGAGAGAGAGAGAGAGAGAGAGAGAGAGAGAGAGAGAGAGAGGTGGGGGGGGAGGGGGGAGATGTACAATGGATGGATATTTTACACGTGAAAATGTTTGCTCTCTTTCAATACATGTTGATAGGCATATTACAGGGACAAGTGATCCCCAACTTTCAATATAAGTTGATAAACGAGACAAGTATATATGCCATTTATTAGTGATTGACATTATTGATTGCTTTGAGTTCATTTACGTATAAATGATTTAATAACTTTTGTGTGGTAACTTTATATGTCTGAACAATGGTCTTATCAACAAGCCTGTATTACTTAGACAAATGGGTTTAATAAGTCTGTGGCAGATATGATGACGTGTGATCATCAATAGGCTGTATATTGTGTAATGAAATATCCCTTGTACTGGACAGGATATGAAGAACCCTATTTTTATATTGCGTAAGCCAGGAAGGGTAAATTTAGACGTTCCTTCAAAGTGATTGTACATATTGAAATGAAACAAAAAAAACATTGAGGTATCACCTGTTAAAATCTGTATTTATTTCAGGATCATATAAAATGGTGGTATATTTATTTGTCATGTATTATAATATTTTAATCGCACTTTCAAGTTGGACAGGTTGGCACAATGATAAGAAATTTCATTCCAGGCATTACAAAATGGTTGATTATGATATAAGATAGCAACTGAAAAAAGAGTGTTACTTATAGTATAATATAAGGTAACGTTGACTAATGTCATGGTGGAGCACTGCCATGATTCCCAGTAAGCGCGTTATTATGTTTGATTATGTTTATTTTTTAAACGCTTGGTTACTAGAGTTGAACCAAGATTTTGATTAATTGTACTGAAAGTGACAATGAAGAGACTTAAGAATAAATACAAACTCATTTTAGAAATGCTGTTAATATCGTTCGGAAATGAATGAAATAACACGAAAGTACTCCATATTTTGAATAAACCTTGCAATCCATCCATCCATGTAAATATGTACATCCGTGGCACTTGCTACATTCGCCCCCCCCCTTGGGCAATAAATTAATCGCGTTGTCATGACATCCATCGATCATATAAAAATATGAGGATTACTTTATATCAATGACCAAACAAAATAGTTTGTAGTTAAAATTTGATGATTTTAGAGCAATAAATATCCATTGCTGTATGATAGTTCAAAGAAATCACACGTGGCTATAAATAATGATGAACAGCGACTTTCATTTTGTACGTAATGGAACGTTTTACGGCCTGAATATGGGGTTATCAGCCTTGGGATCACAAATTTGGCAAACAACTTCACATTCAAACAGTGTTTACATATGCTATAAAATGCCATACATTAAATATGCATAATGTATAGTACGATGTATGTCACGAAAGTAAATGGAATTTCTTCAAATTCGAAATTTGAATTTCATGTTATTAATGAGTTGCATTGGTTATTTGGTATCTTTAATGTAGTTTAATGTCTATATAAAGTCTGATTGTTAAGTAAAAATAACCGATCTACTACCTGCTTTAACTGTACATGCTCTTAGCAAAGGAAATAGATTTGAAAAGCGTTTTTAACGTTCATCTTTGCAGTCTCAGTAGGCATTTCCTGAAGAAATTACAATGTCGTCTTTTTTCCACCAGTACACCCGGACATTAATTGCATTGCTCGGGCCAATGACTTATGGGTTTAAATGGTTTGGTTTGTCATCTCATACGTTTTTTGCAGTTGTGTTGCAACGTATGTTTTGAAAATATAGAATTTGGATATTAACTTTGTCATATAAATATGGAATATTCGACCTTAAATCATGCGTGAGAATTAATGCAATGGAACATTCCCCATCTATAATACACCTATAAGTAATGATATAGTAGTTGATAGTTTCATGTCAGAACACACAGAGGTGATTTACATATCTACTGATAATACTTTTATATGAGTTCTATTTTTAGTTTAATCTTTCAAAACAATAAATGGCATTGGAGCGACTTGATTTACGGTCGATGTGTTTATAGTAAAAAATGCATTACAAATGGCCAGGTTGTCAATTCGTATCCTTGCACTGACCATTGGCATTGTCTTTTCAATACAGAAAACGAAATGACATTGGAGAGAGAACATCGATATCAATGTGCCTTATTTGTTGGTATGGAGGAGACGACATTGACATCGTAATATCAAACCAACTTTCAAATATAACCAGAAAAGAAATTCAAATGTAACAGTGTCACAACCTAATGACAATCAGACATAATGTTAGAAAAAGTATTTGAATAACGTCATCTTTGGCATAGGAAACACATAAAACGGATCTACGTCATCCATTAGGACACCAATCGAAAGTCTTTCAAAAGTTTCATTGTTTTCAACATTCCTTTCGATAATAGTCAAACGAAATCGCGATGGGTATGATGTTAAAAGGAACTCGCCCACCCACGTGTATCAAGTACAGAGTGAAAGAAAGCCCGATTGTTGGATAAGACGTGTGTATAATTCTGGTAATGACCCCTAGTCGGTGTCATACATACCTTTACATTTTATGCATTGACTTCTTTGTGTTTATATTTACATCGTCACTCGTGGGTGAGAATCCGTAAAACATGTGTATAAGGACAGATGTACCTATGTAAATATTGTTTTGTTTAGATGGCATTGATGAAATCGGTATTGCTTCCGAAATGAGAACACTCTGGTAGAATGTGTTCCTCACACTTGGACGCAAATAGCAGCTCTGCCTAGTTATATTTCCTTTAGATATGAGTCCAATTATATTTGGGACCGTAAATATAAGTAGAATTTCCTTTCTATGACCTTTCATTGATGCAAGCCTGGCTTGAGCCTATGCTTTAAACATTAAACGTGCTGTCATTTCCCATGTTTTATAATTGATAATTTCCCTTTTAGTTTGTGGATTTAATTTGATTACAGTAATGTCAACGTTTCACAATCGGGGTTACATGCTGTCATTTCATTCACAAACTTATTTTGAAAATTTATGTGACATAGCCCCCATTCCGAAGTGATTTATGTATATTGTTATTGTCAAGTGTTAATTGAAATTGCCATGTTTTCACTCCTTTGCTGTTCAAATTAATTAGTTGTCAAATTACACATATTTCCGTACAGCATCTCAGATGAATTCCGCAAGCATGACTCTGTGATGAGAGAACTCTCATTCAACATCTGAAATATTAACACCGCCACACATGCGAATTAACGTTACGTATTGGATAGGTATGCTAAAACTTTTAATAGTATGTGTGTTTTCACACCAAGTTAGTACGTACTGGCAACTGCAATAACGATTGAATGAGTAAAAGAAATGTTAGCAGCACACGTTTGCACGACATATCATGAAATACTCTGAACAAAAATATAAATCTCTACTTAGGACCTATAAATACACAACAGACAGACTACACCCGCCTTCTATTTACTTATTCTGTAAAGCAAAATGGTTCAACTTTGAAGGATCGACTTGGGAACAAGTATAATCCACTGAGAATAAGCTAGGGGCAAAGCACACAGCTGTTTGTACATGCTAGGGAAAACCACAGTCCACTGATCATTGAAGATACTAGGTAAAGCTGTACATTAGTGTCAAACATTCAATTTCCGATATAAATAATCAATGGGAATAATGTTCTCTGTTTGACCAATATATGTTTTGGTACTACTGCTAATATACAAATTATCCTGATACGCAGATATTACCATTCGCCTGTCACGTGAGACGTATGATTGATTCAATTCATAAATAATAAACTCATCATAAATTAGAATCGTACTTTTTATTGACCTCAGAGGGCAAATCGCCAATGAGAGTACTATAAAGGTTTTCGATCGACCGTGGATAGTGCTGTCTGTCTGTCCAACCATACAATACAGACGTGTCAACGACATACAGAATTCTATTTGCCCTGACATTGTCTTAAAATGCTATGAATAGTGCGCAAACTTCTCAGTACATGTAAGCTCTATAGGGATTGTGAAACCTTCAAGTCAAGGTGTCTACACCAGCTCTCCCGAGATGATTTTTTTGTGTCTGGAAAGCTGAACAAAGCAATGAACTCGACCTTCAAGGTCCATCTAGCGCACATCGTACACGCTTTGACCTGCTGATTTTCGGAGAGGTCCATAACTTTGTATATGATTTTTAGCACAACTGAACTGATAAGGTTCAGTAGTGCTATAGGCATGGCAAACTGTTTGTCTGTTTTTTTTATTAGAGTTGTATTTTCCTTGTACAGTATATCACAATGAATGTATATAGCGTCAAAGCTGTGCCTTACAGTGATATATCCTTGTAATTTAACATATTGTTATGCATACCGTGCTCATCCAATTTTGACTACGGATAATACAGCGTACACCACGAAAATAAGAATTCGTGAGGGAATAAGAGATAAGAATAACAATTTCTTATCTCACATATAATGACACTATACTACGTACACAGAAAAGTGATAGTTATAGATCTGTTGGGGCTTTTTAAAAATCGACAAGTGCGATTTTTATAATTATGGATTTTATTCAAAGATTATACTAGATTTACCAAATAAGCCGAGGTAAATATTGCATGTGAAATTGATGTTGCTTTTTGTTCGACCGTGCATAGTTTTAGAACAGAACTTTTATGAGTCGTGCCATTTCGGCAGTACGTATGTCTGTATTGTTCTTATGAATTTGACACCAAACTAAATGAATTTGTATTCTTCAGCTACTGGCCACATTATAATGTCATGATTCTATGTGATATCACATGTAGGTATTCTTTGTGAATTCACCTGTCCAGTTGCTTTTCATGAATACCACTCGAAAGACAATGAGATAAAATCATATTCGAGAGACGTGCCTGTTTGAGTCATTCGTTTTGATAGATGAAGCAGGATGAAGTGTAGACATACGCATATTGTACCTGACATCACCAGTTCAAGAATTGTTAAATAACGTTTGTTGAGAAATTTGTCTATCTAGTAATCAAAGCGATCGTCTTTTAGAATCGTTTGATGCCAAAGGCTTACTCATTGATATGCAACTTAAAGCGCTACCAATTAGCGTAATCGTTTTCCCTTACGATCTCAGATCTAAATATTTTGATATTTGCACTACAGGTATTGATAAGACATAAGTAGGAAATACCATGTCTGCATAACAAGACGACTGTGAAGTAATCCATGGCAATATCCCAATTTTTACATTGGAAATCTACGACGCTGTCTCAGCAGTACGAAGGAACAGTTTTAAAGGAAAAAAAACATACTGGCAGACAAGGTTTTTTGAAAAAAAAAGGATCATCAATATGGCCATCGTTGTCAGTCATGCTTTAACCTTAAGTGCGAACTAAAGGACACCAAAGACGAAACTCAATCGTCTGATTTCTTAATCGATATGCCTAATTGAAAAGGTTGATCATAACGATTGATAATGATCCCTCTGTTTCAAGAAGCAGCTGTGACATCTCATATACCACTGTAAGTTTGTTCACCCAGGGCGCCCAAATGCATCGATTGTGTATTATCATGCTAGAATAATCATTACAGATATCTTTATTATAATTAAAGTATACACATTGTGTTTCTTTGTATAGTCCACAACACCTTTCTCAAACATTGATATCTTTGCAATTCAATTTCACTTGCGATTTTATCATCATGTTTACAAATCAAACTCTGAAAGTATTTTAAGACACATAGATTCCAAATTTGCCATTCGATATATGCCACACGTTTTGTAACTAACCTTTTGACAAATTTAATGCAGTGTGTTTGTACGTATACAACACGCTTCAAGTTTTAATGTGATAATTTGAAGAGACATCATAACCTGCATAAGAAGCTGTATTTGTTAGGTCATTTCTTAACTGTGAGATCATTACCCATCGAAATGATGTCCCATTCTTTAAATTTGTAGATTTTTATCACAGACCCATTAAAACACTACTTTTATTTGTGACGGTACCATTTGTTGCAGTACAACAACTCTCATAAATGTAATCTATATTTTTCCGAAAATAGGTATTAATCTCACAACTGAAATGAGGTAGATTGAGATATTCGATTAGGAAGCACGATTTATTTTTACGTCTCCCACAATGATTTTTATGACTGCTCACATCTTTTGTGCACATACATTATACACTGATAATGCACAGAGACAGACAGACAGACAGACAGACAAGTAGATCTACCTACCTACCTACTTGCATGCATGTATGCATGCATGCATGCATACATACATACATACATACATACATACATACATACATACATACATACATACATACATACATACACACATACATACATACATACATACGTACGTACGTACGTACATACATACATACATACATACATACATACATACATACATACATAAAGATACACTTGTCTTGAAGTTTGTTTCATCAGACGTGAGGTATATCATGGCAGTATGGTTATTTCCTTTTTAATGAGAAAATAAGTCTGTTTACATGCGTGCATACTATCAATGTCTGAATTTTGTTAAGGTTATAGAAACATCGCATTACCCAATCGACTTTCTGTAACATCATGATATCTCATTTCCGTATGACCATTACGTGATTGATCACTAATCACCCTGTAATGTTTTCTGATATAATATTAGTGTCATTGGCATATTGTAAAATTACAACCCACGGCAAAAACAACGTTTATATTTTACGTCATTGCAGCTACGTAATTCCGAACTGGACATTATTATCATCATACCGTCATGACGTATGTTGTCATGAGTATGAGTGATATGAATATAAGTATAGGAATTTAAATAGAGCCATAATTATCATCAAATACTCGTTAATCAATTTTATAGTTCATTTAGAGTGAATTCAAACCTGGAAAAGTCCATTAATCATCATCTCAGCTAGAACGTCAATTAAACAAGGTCATAAACTATTCTCTGCTGATACAATAACTACTACAGAAAACTGTGATGTTCGTGTTTCTCAACGATTACTGAAATGAAAAACATCAAGGAAGATGAATTCAGCAAGATAAAATAAATGTTGTAGTTGTGGATTTCTTTCATCAGAAATTTGCATGAAAAAAGGAACTGAAATATTTACATATTCACATACAATTCTCGTTACATGAAATATAATTTTGCCACCTAGACGCGTGTTTCCATGGTAATTTATGCAATATAACTAAAATATTCTTTGAATAACGCTGTAGGTTTTTTTTCAAATCTAATTTTCGATTTGCACCTGAAATAGTATTTTAAAATCTCGGAGCGTCAAAAAATCTTCACTTTTTATTTTGACCTTCTAGCAAGAATTTATGTTATTACAGATACATAAACTTGAACGTATACCAAATATTATGAAAAAACCTTCTAGCATCGATGACGTATATATTCTTACACTTTCTCCTGACTTGTACAGCACGTCATTTTCAGTATTTCAAAGTCAGACACCTTCTAAGTTCTTAAAATAATATTTCGAGTAGCAGGTACTGTTGAGTGAAATGGATGGTTGGGATTTTTAGGATTTACTGTTATTATCATCAACGTATATGTTAGAGTCACCGTTGATAAGTTGTCCAGTATCGAATATCTATTAAAACTTGCATCGGATATCAGATAAATTGTGAGGCTCCCGCGCGATAAATTGTTTGATGGCACGTATAATTGCGCCTTCTCTCTAAACCAGTCTCCTAAGTACACAATATGTTACTGATAAATCACAAGTACATTTTGAAAGTCTGAAACACAGGCCAACACAGGCTCATTTCACATATCAGTTGGCTGTATTTCCCTTTTCATATCATACCAGATAATCTCGCACCATTTACCAAACATATATTTTATAATTACAGTTTGTACAATTAATAATATTGGATAAGCACATTTATAACATGTAAATCAATTAATCTTAGTGCTGTGATGACAGAAATCCAAAACTATGTACCTACAGGTTTGTTGTGCTAACCAGGCCTAGCGTGACACAGGGTGATTCATATGGCTACCAGACCATCAGCATAAAATCTTCTACCTTATATGCTTTCAGTTGAGCCAATTTCAGGGTCCATTTAAAGGCATGGAGGTATTGACATTGTTAGATTTGCAGTTCAAGAACACAATGTAATTAATGAGTATGCCACATTTAATGCCCTATAAAATCTCTACATAGTACATCATGCTTACTAGCTAATGCGCAAGTCAGTGTCACATTCACACCCAAAGTTTGGATTGAAACACATGCTGTTCATTCATTAAAACATCTTAGTTATAATCCAAAATGTTCGATTAATAACATAATAAATATATTGACTTAAATTGATATAATAATATACAAATGTTTTAATTCGTTTCGTTATAAGTATTTGCTTGGATCACCAGGACAGCGTTTTAAAATGCAGCACTTTGATAAGACAACAAAACAAAAAACTATGTTTACGATAACATGTCCTCAGAGAATAGGATACATAGGTCAGGATGTTATTTTTATTTATTTTTTATTTATTTATTTTTTTGAAATATACTGCTTCGACCAAACGAACTGTTAGTCATTATACCCCGTCTGTGATAACTTGATGACACATGTACAGGCAGCAGAGTGTGGAAAGAAAACAGACGCACATGAAGATCAGGAAGACAAAGAAGTTCTTCTTTTTTATTGTTAAAACAATGTTTAGCGTGGGCGACTTAAAATAGGGTTGGTCGGGTTACCGGGAATAGAGTTTTTTCTTTGACCTTATATTACAGTTTGTCAGCAAATAATCAAACCTTACAGTATTCTGGCTGAAGAAATTACCGAGCTTGCTGCGGGTTGCTCTTATTGCTACACTCGCTAGTTTATGAAAAACATTTTGAAAAATGAATATTTCAGTATTTTCCTCCCAATTATTTTAGCAATCGTTTGCTTTGGAGAAAGGTTTGTTCCCCTTTTATTTCGACTTTACAAATAATATAGTATTCTGAACTGGTGTCGTATAGTTTGTACAGTACTGTTATCATTTCAAATAAATATCTTATAAAGCAGCGAACACAGCTATTGTCTTCACGAACGATCTCCCTTGTCCCTGAAGGCGACATTGAAAATCATGGGACCATTGCATAATTCCTGCTCTGTACGAAAAGCATCTGCGTTAGGGGAACTTTTTTTATCTCCATCTTTTTAAAGAGAAGTATACCCATTCACGTATTTCTTGGGGAAACACAATGGTCTTTCTTCTTACAATTAGAGAGATGGACTGAAAAGGTCCAAACCCGATCCAATATGGCGCAGTTCAAATTTCAAAATGGCGGAGTGAACCATAGTTCAAAATTGTACTGCCGATAGGGAGGAAGAGTGACAGACATAAATAGTTAACTGACGCAGACTGCTTGCGCGAGCTATTAACGAGTTGACAGTTAGTAAAAGCAACCATATACCAGTCGTAAATGCGAATTTCTTCTCCCTCAAAATCAAATACAAACGAGCCCATAAAAAATTATGATGCTTTATGAAATCAGGATATACAGCATAGACGTGATTCGAGTGGGCCTACATTACAATTTATGTGTACATCATTCAGTGTACTCACTATAGTGGCATGCTGTCATAATTTCTTACTTATATACCTTGAATAGCACAACGGGACCTTTGATAAAGAACCTTACAATCAGGAGGTCATGCATGCAATTCCCACAATACGTATTAACAGGGGACTGTCTGGTTGTCAAAATATGACCCCATCGCGCAGGTCAAAGGTTACCATGTCACCTGTGACCGTTAATTATTCATAGTTGTTATATCCATGAAAGCAGATACCGAAAAGCTAGTATTTTTGTTCAGTGTAGATCCGGCATTGGCATGAATCTTTGTGTGTGTCTGCACGTGTGTCTGTGTCTCTGTACTAGTGTATGTGTCTAACTATGTATCTGTGTGTTTGTATCTATCTGTATAGTCTGTCTGCTGTCTGTGTGTTTAAAAAGCGAATTTATGTCAAACAAAAAACCGTCGACTTAAAGGTAATGTTACGAAGTTCGTTCATGGACAGTGCAATGAACCTAAATTTATTGTGCAAGCAGTTAAATCCGATTTATATGTTACTGTAAATGGCGTCTTGCGAGTGTACAATACTTCAGTCGTACAACAATCTGCAAGACTTTAGTTAGTTTGATAGGCATGTCCCATTTATCCTTAACGTGGTCACAAACACGTAACAGCTTAATCGCACAGTTTAATTGGTGTCCTCGGGCAGAGTTTTTCTCTCAGTTAGAGGTTTCTCTTTTTTGAACAGCACACGTGGATTGTCATAGCCTGAGGCTGACTTCACTATATATGTGTGTTCATTTAACAATCTGGGGTCAAGTGAGTACATGGCAATACACGTTAGGTGATTGCAAGTACCCGAAATGAAAACAGAAACGGTAACATAAGTAGTACGGGCGTTTAAATTGATTCTGCTGTGTCTGTAAATCAGCAAACAAGCTAATATTCGCAACTAGGCAGACTGCTGCGTAACTCTATGGTGTTGTTTAATACCAACTATTATTATATCATTTTTACTGAACATATCTGTACTGCTTGTCACGGAATACAACTGATAATGGATAGTAGCCTGCAACTGAAGGTTACCGTTTGCTGGAATTAAGCCATAATATTTCCCTGGCGGTTTCTGCTTAAGTTGTCCTTAGCTATGATTTAATTTGTGGACAATGCTCTAATTCCAGATGGCTTGTCACCTGGGTCCATTCCATTACCATAGGATAGTTTTCCCGATAATAACTGTTGAACTGTGATCTGGTTTAAAACAACATCCATCTCGAGGTCCCAAGGGCCTGGAATAATGAAGCCAACATACTTGAAATGACATAGGCTGTTACTGAGGCCCTATTTACTTCTCAGCTATAAAACAAACCTTTACATAAATAATTAAAACATACCTGGAAGGGTATTAGGATTGAGATAATATGCCGAGGCTGTTGATTTATGCACAAAGGAGCTTTGCAAACGAGACTGTGGGGGCTTTACGTATATTTTGGTACCCAAGTAATTACGTCATAATATCGTTCTAAAAATGATATCCAAACATCCCGCTGTAAACTCTACCAGGTGCTAGACATGATTCGCCATAAATTATATTAGTAATTTGAATATTTCAACATATATAATGAATTGAAGTAATCATGAAAACACTGTCTCTGTAAGTACAAGTGATTTCCAAAATGCGGTATTTTTTACACTTGGGAAAAGCATAGCTGTTTTAACTTCTTTTACAATTTTGGAACTACGTAGCCATAATTGTAAGTAATCGACTCATCTTCAACATGACAAGTCTTGCATCTAGGGATAAATTGCACTATTATAAATCAAGTCTTAGAACGAAAATTGGATAGTAAAAACAAATGTATTCAGGTCACGAAGTCGATCAGATGATCTCTGTTTACCCGACGTATTAATTCCCGAAATTGTCAAGCTTTTCACGGTTGCAGTTAGAAACAAAGATAATCGCTTAGGGAAACAAAAGTGCAAACCACAAGTAAAATGGTTGAAATGATAACTCGTTTGAAATTTGACTGTATTACCATGGAGATATTTGCGAAAGCGTTGATGTTAGTTTGATATTCACAGTTGGCAAATGTTTCATTGTACACCTCAATTAGGACTGACAAACTGGTCTTTTTGTTGTGCTTGAATGCCTAAAAAAGATACATTTTGTATTTAAAAATTACCTTCCTTAAATCGGCACATGCGATGTTTTGTTATTACGCTCTTGAAGTCCACGACATTTTCAAGTTCATTACTAGAACCTTTAAGCTGAAATCTTCTCATCTTGTCGGATACATCCTCGTTCACTAAAATATCACGAGATGAAATTTCACGTTTCCATCTACATCTGTTCAAATCAATATGATATTTTGTGTATTCTATAGACATAAACTTGTTAAATACCTCTTATTTGAGCTTTCATTAAAAGGGTTTGAATACAAAATAGTACTACATAATGTTTTCATGTTGATTTAAAAAGAAACACGGGTTAGTATTCATTCCCAGCATTTCCTGAAGTGTTCGGATCAGCCAGACGTTGTCAAGAAAGAATAACAATTTTACCAACTCTTGTTTTCCTCGACACTGTTTTAGACACTGCCAGAAAAATTTCATGAGAATCGCAACTATGACATGATCAATGATGGGTACCATCTGGATATTACTTCTTATAACAACAAAAATGTTTATATAAAAAATGTTCAGATTTATTCGAATAAGCAAATCAGACCTACCGACACTTACCAGCGAAGACCATTTTTTTGAAATACACATTGGTTTATTTTACAATCTCAGACTACTGAGAGAAAGGCGTTTTGAATCTGTCCATAAAGTTCACGACAAATAACATTTACCGGGACTTAGACTTACAGAACTACACGTGGGCCGTAATGTACACGAAGAATAGAGTTATCTATTGTAGCAACGCGACGGCTGCTACTGAAAATATATGTCTCACGCGAGCTTTAAAGACTGCCATTATTAACCAAGCAGTGTCTCATTGTCTATCATACATCATGTCCCTCATGTACGCGAGGTTATTCATTTGAGGAATACTCATATCCGCTCACTATGACAAATTTACCTAGCAAATCACTCGGCGTTTTCATGACGAAATCAGCCAGTAATCATAGGACTATGTATAAAACCAATTAATGTGTTACTGTGAGGTAAGTTATCCTGAATAGAATGTCGCCTGGAAGGACAAAGTTATTAAGACTGTTGCATGTCATCGTCTGAGGTGACAAAATCTGTTCACCATCGTTACATTTTGTTTACTTCTTAACATGACCCAATATTATCCTAGCAGATCGTCTCACTAAATAATAAACAATGCAAGAAGATGTACATTTTTAAAAAGTTTTCTACTGTATGTAGAAGTATTAGTAAGATATTTATCGAGCTAAACAACATTTTGCTTCAGGTTTACCGGCTTCTGTTATACGGTATTGATTAATAGGTGCACCTGACCAGACAACATCAGTATGTTAGTTGAACTTTTGCTAAGTATATCCATGTAACATAGTGACATAGTTTATCATGTGTGCTAGTGGTTCAAAGTCACTCAGCAAATGGTGCGTACTAAAATGATTGAGTAAAGTGTACACGCATGATCGTACTGTTTACATTCACTCGGTAGATGCATGCTGAGAGATTAAAAGTAAGTCAATATATATGCTTTACAATGTATAACAGGGTAATATTATACAGCAATTGCCCTGCAACAAAGTCATTCATCAAATTATGTGTGCTAAAGTTTAATTTACATATTAGCTAGATCAGGTAGCTAGGTCTTCGACAGATGTTCTGCCGATGTCATCAACATAATGTGTTCCAACAGGCTCACTACTTCGCGAAACTAGGTCGGTTGGAAAACTGAGCTTGATATTTCAATTTGTACAAGAAACTTATCTCTATACATTCGTGAATCGACAAGTCACTTAGGAGAGCGTCTATTCAAAGTCAATCTGTGACGCATGCTGCTGTTCTCAAACGACATCCCCCGAACTGGGCAATGGAATATATATGTGCCAATTGAGAAGTTGAACTCGTTTGTCTCAACTTCAAATGATGTATAGTATAATTTTTTTGTATTCGGAAAAATACGTGACTAATAGTAATCGTGTGCGAATTGAAAAAGTTGACTTCTGATCTCTTAAACACTTCAAATGACCTATTGCGCATGTTTTGTTTAATATCATTTATAAAACAGAAGTTATGATAAAATTTGAAATGTTCATCCCATGTCTTTCGAAAATTAAACGAGCTGTGCCATAGGTGGTCATCCTGAAATGTACCGAATAGAATTTAGTTAATCTAAAAGGTCGAATTACTATGTGTGAAGATATCAATGTGAGAATATTTATTTAAACTAACATACGAAAATATCAGACACAAGTTTCTTTTGTCTGCAGTCAAAGGATCGTGGGATGTGATTGAATGTTAAGGTATGACACCAAATGTCTCCTTGCCATGTTGGGGATTCGATGCAAATTTGTCACAGTGTTTTGCAAACGTATGAAATGTGACGTGCAGTGTAAAGTATTCACATGGGAGATACCGAAATGCTATTATTATAAAAATATATGCAAATTGTGTGGAAGTCGCTCGATTGCTATCGTTCCGCAGAGTACAACTGTTACTTTGCAGTGTGTCGATGGATGCTGATAATATTGATGAATTCGTTTAGATGTCTGTTGGTATGGCTTATCAGAATCAAAGCTTCGCGGAGAGATTGTTTTAATGGAAACGAAAGGTTAAGAGTAAGGTCTATCGCTTTGTTAAGTTTGAAACTTAAGTTTCCTTGACAACGAGTTGCTGTATGGTTAGGGTCATATATAAGTGGCAACAGACGCGTCATATCAATGTTGAAATGGGAACGAATATTGCCGTCGATCAAACAAATAGACGACGTTTGCTTTGGTAATAACGACATCTATGGCATAATGGAGAGACAGTGTCAAGATAGACTGCAAACAGTGCAAATGGGTTCTTCTCCTTATGATGCTATGTCTTGACTTCCACGTCGCTTGATTTGAGTGTTTTCACATTCGTTTCTGCATCATTTGGAAATATTTGTTTTTGTTTTAAAATTTTGTAAAGAGGCAGATGTCAGATTCGCGATAACATCGCTCTGATGACATATTTGCCAAGTCGATAGGTGACACGTATCATGCAGTCTTTAGCGACAGACGGTATGATTTTGTATCCTATTAGCCAGTGTGACAAATCAAATTTTAATTCTATATGATCGCCGGATGAAAATGCCCATCAAAATGCAACCTCACTGCACCCTAAGCTGTATGCGTTGATTGAAATCTTTTGTACACATTTTATGTAAAGCAATTTTTCACGAATAGAAAATAACACGTACATATGTTACACACATTCGTTTGTCATCGTGGCTTTTAACAGATAAAGCCTTGTATCAGCATTTCATTCTGTATTGAAAATGTAAATGGTGATACAAATAGTTATGAAAAAGCATTGTCTGTTTTACATAAAAGAGGGATACTGCCAAAGAACTAAAGACTGATTCGAAAGAGCAAAACACATTTCGTATACATTTTAATTTGAATAACCAGTTTCTCATATAAAAATTCAGTATTTTGTTGTACTGTGAACAGACAATGCCGTCAACGTTGTTGTCGGGGGTGCTTCATAAAATGGAAAATTGTTCACCCTTTACTTCATAAAATGGAAAATGTTACACACTTTATTAACATTCAGCTTAAACAGATAGAGTAGATGTTCCAGATGTGGTATTTATTATCTGGTGTGCTACTTCCACAGCTGATGCAATCCTTCAGATTTCGTATCTCTAAAAGCCCAACTTGACAACACGTTTGCTCATGATCAATGCAATGCAATGCAATGCAATGCAATGCAATGAAGATGATGAGTTGAAGTCGGGTTGGGATAATCACATATCACTAACGTACATGTCTTTGTCAACAGACCAAGACGTATCAAACGTTGAGATGAGCTATGTTTAATAAATCTACATAATTAAGCTGATCGTTTGTCGTAACACCTCGGCCCTTGTAATGCATTTATATCGCATAATCGAGTAATTAGCTTTAAAGATATACACCTCCATCAGGCTGATAAACACTTATGAATTATCAACATTGCTTACACTGCTGAAATTCATAGAATTCCCTTATTGCAAATACACGTCATCTATTTTTAATTTATATGTTAACAACAATTAAATGGCGAGGGAGTTGAATACGCCCTCGGTGATAATGGCAGATGGTAATTGATATGAAGAAATGTTGTTGTAATCTCACTGATAATTATAATATATATATATATATATATATATATATATATATATATATATATATATATCTGTAAATTGTATCATTTTTAGTATCAGCGAACTTCTTCAAATCTTCAAATCAAGTATCAAATATCATATTATATATGGATTGAATATATGGACGCCTACATACTACTCATCAACAGATAACGATGAAGAGGCACAAACTGAGTTTATACGTTTTGGGGAGTAATCTTTGCTACATATTTTAAATTTGCTCGCAGTATTCTACTTACTGAAGCATACATCACCATTACTTGCAATTGACTGAATTTAACCCTGGTATTAAGTTATAACTTTTAAACGATCCGATAATGTAATTTATTATACATATATCAAATTATCGAGGAAATCTCTACTATGCAATCCTTGTTCTAGCAATGCCTGAGGACATTTGTAATGCAGTAGACGTCACGCATCGGTATTGATATTATATTAGAATAATTCAATAGAGTTCCTGTCTTTCTGTCTTAAATATTTTCAACCAGTAAAGTTTTTAACTTAAATACTGAACACATACACGACCAGAACAATGTTTAGATGAATATGAATATGAATATGAATATGAATATGAATATGAATATGAATATGAATGTGAATGTGAATACTGATTAAAGTGGGGACTGAAAATGAAAGGCATCCAGGGAAATGAGAATGTTGTCAGAGGTACACATTAGCGATGACCTCTAAAACGTATGGAATACAGCCTCACTCAACATAGTTTTATTGACGGTGTATCGAATGTACTGATACGATAAGCTTCAACCACTGTACCTCCTCGGATATGAAATCATTGATATTAAAATGACTTTGGTGAAATGACGTTAGTAATCCACATTTGCTGTTTGTTTCTGCAGCTGGCGATCTTGTATTTCCCCAGTGTAATTTAATCCATGGATATATTCATAGAAATGTACATGACTTCGTTTATTTGTGTAAAAACGAACGGTCCGTGCTCGTGGAAAAGGTCAACTTGACCTAACACCGGTGTCAAAGAATGAGTAAGTGTCTCTCATGTTCTAAGCCATCTATCAATATTGTTTTTTCGCGGTCAAAACCGGTTAAGATCAACGCGTTTTAAATCCCAAATTGAAGCAATAGTGTATTCACATCTGTCGTCTTGGACTTCCTCAGCATGTATTTGCTCTGGCCATCAGCTCTTGTCAAACTATGTTCGTGTGTGCGTCAAATTGTACACCTGTGGGAATATCACCTTGGTAACAGTTACAGTTTTTAGTCTGGCATCAGTAATAATTTCATCAGACGGACGGTACATAAAAAGGAATACTCCCAAAAGAGCCTTCTTTTTCAATTTTTAATTAACAAAGAGAGATCCGACGATACTTGTTTAATGGCTATGCCATCGCTAGACGATAATTAAATATTCCTTGAAAAGTCAGAAAATATGGCTGTTATCTATTATCGGTTACACACTTGAGTGGTTTTCACTGTCTAGTCTGATTCTTACATCAAAAGCACAAGCCAATGCACAAGTTACAGACTTTCCTAGATATGAATATTTAATGATTGTCGTCATCAATATGGCAAATATGCTGCGGTTTTTTATGCTACAAAAATATGTCAAAACGACTTTACCGTGAAATCTTGACATTGTGAAGAGATGTTTCTTACCGAGGCATCATTATTGTAATTTGCTATATCACTATCACCCAAACCCAATAAGAAGGTGCAATTGATGTCCAGCGTTGTTTAGTTTAAAATGATGGACGGAGATATGGAAACGATATGTGGCAGAGTGACGATAGTCATGTGACGTTGACCAATCACAAGGAATTTCGTTCAGATTTATCAGTAGATATCTTGCGCCTATGATGTCAAGAACTACGTGAATCTCATCCCTGTGTTGATATCTTGCATAAATTAACAATCAGCTGAATATCATTAAATATGCAGTCCAGTTGATATGTTCATTTAAGTATGCTTACATACATTTTGAAGCAAGAACTGCAAGCTTATGATACGTACACGGCTGAACTGGAACAAAATATAAACAGTTTATTATGTGGATTAAACCATGTCCATTAAGTGTATATAATGTAGAGAGAGAGAGACAGACAGACAGACAGACAGACAGACACAGACAGACAGACAGACAGACAGACAGACAGACAGACAGACAGACAGACAGACAGAGTCAGTCAGTCAGACAGACAGACAGAGACAGAGACAGACAGAATAATTGATAAAAGCAACACCTGCCACTGTTTTAATTCTAACTTTATCATCGTCACCCCTTATGGTTCGTGAATTGATTGCCATTCTCGTTATTTGAATAGGTATGAAACTTTAAGTACTTACTTAATTCAAAACTTTAAGTCTAAATCAGTACTTAAATAACTTTACATAAACTTAAATGCCTAATAAATAACTTACCAGCACATATATCTTTCGATGAAAAAAATGTTTTTTATAGTATATATGAGTATTCGTGGCAGGTAAGTCCAAGTTCAAGGCAATGAGGAATTCACAATAAACTTTAAGTATTATCTTTATCAATCTATATTCTGAAATTTCTTAATTCTCGTTGATAATAAAATTTTGAGCTGATATGATGACGGGTTGCTGATACTAACATCACTTCTTTAACTTTGGGTTCCAAGAAGCACACTTTTACCTTTCTATTCAATTTCTGTGGTTTTCGTGACTTGAAAGCAATGGGTCATTGATCTAGGCACGTGAGAGAAGCAAAACGTTTCATAGCTATATTTGTTAACAGTTGTAACACTCTTAGTTGTATGTTTGATGAAGTTAGTGACATATCTGTCACCACATAGAATAGTCTACACAATACTCACTACAGTGCTCACTGATTTCATTACTTCCCACCATTCATAGCATACGCAAACTCACTACTATGCCACTTGCATCAGTATCCTTTCGGCATCCTCAGAATTGTGGATCAACTATTATTGTCTTCCAGAACCACAAACATGCTATTCACGTTACAGAGATTTTGTGACTAAAGCCATTAAATCTCTTTGTACAGATATACGTGCAGTTATATGTCCGTGTCCTGTTTTCGTCGTCACATACATTAGCCCTTTCACCGTACACTTGAGTCCATCAAAAAGCTGCTGAAAGCCCTTTATTTCTACTTTTCACTATGCTATGACGCATGGAACTTATCAAATATTTAACATTAATGGTATATTAACGTTTGAAAAAAAATCCATTGATCACAGATCCGTCATGTAAATGGAATGTCTATTAATAGTACCTAGGCGACAGCAACGGAATGGAAACTAAAATGAAGATAGCCAGATGAAATATTGCACTCAATAGAAGGAAACATATTTTTGTCAAAGTACCCATTGTTCTGATTATGTACGTAGGCGTCTGTTATTCACTGTTTGTCGCACTGTACAAAATGAATGTTACGTACATTAGCATCTGTCGTTGTGCTAAAACCTTTCTACGTTAACACATTTTGTCAAAGTTAGCTATTTTCTGGATAACTTTCTTTTTGGTCAGACAAGCTCAATGCAAAACATCATGGGTGACCTACTTTCAAATATCTTCTAAAACATCGATCAATTGTACACAATGGACATTCTAATTGCCAATCCCAGGATACATGCACTATTCATTTAGAGCGAAGGGATCTGTAGTAATGGGCTTATGGGCCACACTTCGATAAATCCAGATTTAGACGTCGTGTACTGAGGGGTTTTCGAAGAATTCCCTTTTTTAATTGTCGTGTTTTCTTTTGCATCACGTTCAAGACTTTGATCAGACGACTTGAAGAGTTTTATTGACTTTCAATCTAATCTTGTATAAATAATAACACAGTAGGCGAAGAAAAAGCAATCTGTCAAACTATTGAAGCACTTATGGGAAACACTGTTGAAGCACATTGATAACTAAGCTGTTTTGCATATATCATATAGGCTATTTGGGGCTTACAGAATCAAGACATTGATAAACACAAAGGTCTACATTAACTAGAAGTGGTCGACTACGAGACAGTAATATATATAGAGAGAAATACACTGTCATGGTTTTTTAAGAATGAGAGAGTCTTTGGGGAACGGTTGGGAGAAATTGAGAGCTTAATAGAAACCATAATGACCCGCAATGGGTTTATTTTACCATACAGTGCTACGATGTATTCAGGGGAAAAACAAATTGATTGCATAGGGATACACAAGTGTAATTAAATATACAGTTATAGAGGATTGAAACGTAAAAGTTGATATACAGTTGCAAAGTGAAGTAATTGAACAGGAAGTTCTGCTTATACAACTTGAACGTATTTTGCTTGTTGAGGTTTTATTAACCTTATATAAGTAAAAACTTTGCCTCAGTTGGCAGTTGCATATCCGAGTTACTAACTTTAAATTCGATGTCTGAAAGTCATATGAATCACGTTCAGATATTAAACAGTTAAACTGTAAAATTGGGTTATTTACATAATATTACATAATACAATATGGTTATGGTCTTTGTTACATTAATAAGGGTTCCAACACACTTCCTTAAGAGAGTCCTCTGTTGGAACTAATCTATACTTACCGTGAGCAGAACATTGCTACATTACTGTAGTAAATACGAGACCTTCACAACTCCTATTTGCTATACACATTGCACTTATCGATCAGTTGTTTACAAAAATCAATTTCTTTTCACTAGGGCTCACTGGTGCGAGTGAACAGAAGCTGTTTGAAGATCTCTTCACCGGATACAACAGACGTGTCAGACCAGTCAGGAACTTTACCCATCCTATTACGGTTTACTTTAATATTAGAATTAACCAAATCGCAGACATGGTAAGTATCATGGATTTGTATACAATGCTTGATATCTTTGTTTCTGTCAAACCATTAATAATTTAGACATGTAGTAAAGCAGTGTGTTCATGACTCCAAACAATTCGTTCAACTTTTTTATTTTTTAAGTTCAACAAACTTTTTAGACCATGAACTATAGACATATAATTTTAAGTGGCTTTCTCGCATTAGTATGTGGTATTACAAAGTTATTGAATACATAATTGCCAACGTATTAGGCTTTTCGGGGAAGCTCGCAGTGGCTATTAAACGAGATATCAAGTTCAATGAGTCAGACCCTGACTAGGCTTACACAATAACGATAGCAGAGATTGGCATCTCACCGTGAAAGTGTTTCATTGTCAGGTCTGAATGGTCAATGTACAGTTAGATATTTGAATGTTTAAACGTCGTGTACAATCTACTATGCCCCACCATGTGTCTATTGAAATAGTAATCGTGGGCATACTGATACCATTTACATTATTTACCAAATGCAGAACAGGCACTGTGCAAAGGGGTGGCTGTATGTTACCTTTATTAAGCCTATTTTAACATAGCACCTTGTGATCAGTTTTACTGAACTGGGTGCGTTGCTTAATTACAATTGCAAAGCTTCTCGGACAAAGCCTGTATATGCATTTATAACTGGTTAGGTCGTTTCAGGGTTTAACAGTGTATATGTACATGCATATATTCTGCATATCAATAATTTGGATCGTGTTTGGATTAGTAACATGAAATTGAAAGTCGGGTTGTGTGTTGATCTATTGTTGGTTGATCGATTTTTGCTTACAGAATGAGTGGTTTGTTCATTGCATTACCTGAAAGTAGTGGGAATGTAGAACAAATTTGTGAAATGTTCAACTTAGATGGCGCTTTTTAAGTTTCTCAGATATAAGAATTTCAGAAGAATAGGTTTACTGTTATTACAGATTTAGCGTACATTTGCTAAATTGCGTAATCCTGTTCACTTTTTGGAATCAAAATAACAATGACGTCATTATCGTTACCTTTCCTGTTCTATAGGATGAAAGAAACCAGATTTTAAAGGTGAACGCTTGGACTGAACAGGTAATAAAATTCTCTTCGAACAAGCTACTTCAGTGCGATACATGGAAGCCAGTTGAGAAACAAATCAGACATCAAACTCAACACATGGCTTACTTCCATTACTACATTTTTGTCGAGACAGAATATTCAATGTAGCACATTTAGTAAGATTGCTGTAGAGTCAGACAATGATTGCTTTCTCCTTAACCGATGTAAAACATGTAAAACAATAGCATTTTGTATAACACTTTAAAAATCCAAACCGACTGAACGTATTTATATGAATCAATTTTCTACTTCAATATTTAGATGTGTAAGCATATAATCTGTCGTGCCATTACGTGATAATCAAGTATAATTCGTTGGTACAAACTTCTATACATATAATGTAAAGATCACTAACCCATAATAACGATAATGTAATAGTTTTTAAGTTACTGTGGGTAAAGGCAATTTAGAAAATGCGTTCTAAGTGTCTGTTGTGCACAGTTGTAAGGTCAAATAAAAAAATGGTGTGTTTCCAATAACCCTACCGACCCGCCGATCCTAAACATTGTTTATGCAAAAAGACAAAATTATGACAATTTACTTCATATTGTGTTTGTCTACTTCTGAATCACATAATTGTCTTCATTTACTTCTTTTACACCTCATCAACTGTTACAGAAGTATTAGGATCAATGAGTATCTTGTCTTTGAGTCGAAGTAATTAAAAGATTAAAGTCATGTTATATAAAACACATATTTGTTTTTATTTTCACTAAAATGAGAGTGGGTTTCTGATGCGTCACAATGACGTACCAATACGAAATTGTTTACTATAAATTCATTTACCCACATAAAAAATATAAACAAATCATGTGACTTTAATGTTCATACCAAATATTTCAACATGTTTTACATAATCATTTCAGCAATGGACAGATGAAATGGTGTTATGGAAGCCGAATATGTATGACGGGTTGTCAGAAATACGAGTGCCAGCTTCAGAGTTATGGTTACCAGATATAACTTTATACAACAAGTAAGTGTCACTTGTGTGTAGTACGTATTTGAATTTAGTCAACCGTTCTTGAGAAAATGGTAACACAGACAGACGGACGGACGGACGGACGGACGGACGGACGGACGGACAGACAGACAGACAGACAGACAGACAGACAGACAGACAGACAGACAGATTTTAGGTCGACATATTTTTTGTAAGTCTGACCATTTACAAATTTTACAATTTGAAATTCTTAAGCTGCCACTAACATGTTGTATTATTCTAATAAATTCCCTGACTCTCTTCTTCTCAGTGCGGATACACACGATTACGCCAGTGATAATACCACAGCTTCCAATGCCATCGTCATGTACAATGGAACAGTTAAACTCAAATCCAAACCGACATTACTGAAGAGTACCTGCAAAATAAACGTCAAATACTTTCCTTTCGATGTCCAGGCATGTAAACTGAAATTCGGATCCTGGACTTATACCAGTATGCAGATAAATCTCTTGAACTCGAGCTATTCTTTACACGGGGAAGGCTATATAAGAAACGAACAGTGGGAAATGGTGTATAACGTAACTCAACGTAATGTCAAAGATTACATTTGTTGCCCGGAACAATACATTGATGTGACTTTTTATCTATGTTTACGTCGGAAGCCCATGTACTATATATACAATTTGATAATACCATGTCTATTACTATGTGCCTTGTCATTGACTGGCTTCTTCATGCCCTACAGTGTGGGTGTGGTCAAAGCGTCAATCAGCGTCACCCTTATCTTGTCCCTGACTGTGTTCCTACTTCTTGTGGCGGAAATGATGCCGAGAACATCGGAGGAGATACCCTTGATTGGTAATGTTATTTTTACACTATTGCAAAAATCTAGAGCAGTTCACCACCGATACTGAAAATCCACCTAAGTTGATGGAGCAAAATACATCATTCAAAACTTACATGGCATACAACATTTACTAACAGTTGCCCACTTGTCTGTATCTATCTATCTATCTATCTATCTATCTATCTATCTATCTATCTATCTATCTATCTATCTATCTATCTATCTATCTATCTATCTATCTATCTATCTATCTATCTATCTATCTAAAGTATCTATCTATCTGTCTGTCTGTCTGTCTGTCTGTCTGTATATCTGTCTATCTATTTCTCTCTTTCTCTAGCTATCTCCATCTCTATCTATCTATCTATCTATCTATCTAGCTAGCTAGCTAGCTATATCTAGCTATCTATATCTAGATAACTAGCTAGCTATCGAACCATTTGATCCAAAGAGCCATGTGCTATCTTTATTCACATTAATTAGTATTTTTTTTAATTAATGGTAAACAATATGTGATATGTGTTGTGAAAACGTTAGTTAATGTAATGGCGTCAAAGAATAATAGTTGTTAATCTTCTCTACTTCAGGACAATATTATTTAGCGACGATGTGTCTGATTTCGTTATCTACTGCAATGAACGTGGCTGTATTGAATGTTCATGGTTGCAAGAGGAGAGTTCCAGAATGGATTCGCCTAGTGGTCTTGAAATACATAGCCTTTATGGTATGCATGGGTAAGTGCATTAAAGACACAGGTGTGCTGAGTAAAGAATTACCAAAAGATAAACCAATTGTCAACAATTTGAAACATTCCCCAATGCCACAGCTCCGAGACAGCATCCACAACATGAAAGGCACGTGTCGGCAAGTCTCACTCCACGGTATTAGAGACCCTTATGAAGACCTCGACGACGGCGAATCCCGATTCGGAAAGATTTCGCATTACGTTGACCAAATATTCAAACACCTACAAACTATTCAGCGTAAAAATGACAGAAAGCTGATCATTCGTGAACAGTGGGCATGCGTTGCTGCAGTACTTGATAAGGCACTCATGTACCTTTTCCTTTCGTGCACCCTCGTAACTTCACTTGCACTGCTGTTACAAGATCCCGGAGAATCAAAGGACGTTTGTATGAAGAAAATTAGAGAAGGGATCGAGTGACAATACACTGAAGAATGTGCAAGTACTTATGACACATATTGTGTTGTCTTAATAAAACATCAGTGCGCTTGCTGATGATGACAACAACCGTGTACATATATTAGAGTTAAATCAGACTATGTTGCAAAGTACTATACCCAGTAGTACAATCCTAGTTTGGTCGGCTGAATGTCAACCTGATGTCGCGTTATAAATTGACTTTATATGTCAAAGGCCCATCTTCGTAAATCATATTACTCTTTAAGAAGAAACCTTACCATGTACTTCAAATGTAAGAATCTTGTTAGAAAAGAAATTTAGGTTAGAGTTCTTGCCAGATGTGTGAGAAGTGAAACAATCTCCGTATTAATTCATCTTCAAAGTCTCTGTCATACTGCATAGGTACATGTATGACAGTAGTTAGTACCTGTCATCTACAAATATTAGGGTTGGTTGATTTATTACAAGTATATTTTCAGTAGTTGATGAGTACAGATAACGGATGCAATATTTCAATAGTTTTGAATCCACATGTATGTGTGCTGTATAAAGAAAAGACGTCTCACTTTAAATAGGAGTTAGTAAAAGGCATGCAAATTCGGAGCACTTAGATTGATGTTACGGATATGTCTATTTTCATGCATGCAATTATGATTTGATGATTCATATGATTAGTACTCAGAAACATTTGCTCTGCCATACAGTAATGCCAGTACCGATACTTCTGTGCAAATGTTGAACGAATCTACCAGTCAACAGATGTGGTATATGTATGGATACTATATTTGTATTGCATATCACACAGTGTCACATGGAACATGGAACTATTCCATATAACAATTGTCATAGAATTAATTAGCAGGTGGTGTAATTTGAATATCACTTGGTATGTAAATATTTTATTACTGTAAATTAACCTCTATGTTATCTACAACATATACACGTATTGAGCCATGAAAAATGCTGCGCGTTTGGTTACTTCGCACCTGAGCAAAATGTACAGGGTAGATTTGGATGTAGATGTAGCAATTTGAAAACTAACGGAAACATTGATATATAAATATATGTACTACTTTTCATTGTTTGTGTCTTTATTATAACCCCCTTACATATTTATAATACCCTGTAATACCCTATAAAGTGATCCCAAATAGTTAAGACGTCTCCGTGGTGTGAGAGGGGTGTTCTTACAATACAATACAATACAATACAATACAATACAATACAATACAATACAATACAATACAATACAATACAATACAATACATAAGCTGCCATGTTACTACAAACAAATTGGAATGTGTGTTTTGGTAACTGTGGACATGTCATTTACAAAATGCATACGTTGTATACTAACAAGCACGTGTACCAGCGACGACGATTAGTCCTACTGTGAAAAGTTCACAATTAAATCCTTTATAGAAACTCAGGATGGGAACATATACTTTGAATAATACTAATAATATTAATAATGTGTATGATTATGGCCTAGTTGATTTGATATCAGAGAAACATGCCCGAAAGACATTAGAAAATCCGACTCAAAATAATCAAATTACGATATGAAAATATAGACAGAAACGATCGAGAGTACAAGTTTTTATTTAATGATGTGTTGCTCATTACAAAGTTTTATGCATCCGGAAAGACGTCAAGACATAAAAAAACACGAGAGTAGATAGCTATAACCAACTAGGCACCAAACTCTTCTTTCGTCATTTAAAACTAGTTTGTGTATGTGCGTGCGTGTGTGTGTGTGTCACAGGTTCAGCTTTAGGAAGGATCTCATATCTCGTTCCTTATAGTGATGTATTATGTCATCCGGCTTGTAAAAATGTCAGCCCAAGTAGAGTGATGTGTTCAAGGAATTAGTGATTTCATAGTCGGTGGATGTTAGTTGGTGTTTTAGATTTATCCCAGTGGGCTCGTTTACGCAGGAACTTTCATACGTCTATTTTACATGGTGCACCCGGTGTTAAAGGCAAATTCTGTTAAAATATAATATATTACTTGGCTCAACGTGTCGGTGACCTAGCTCTTGGCTCGTGTGCCTTTTATCACATTGACAACAAATCCCGAAACAAAATGTCGTCGTCTGGCCATGGCTCGACAAAATCTTATTATTGTTGCTACATTTTATCGTCTGGCTTGACCAAAATCTTACTAACATTGCTACATTTTATCGTCTGGCTAGACAAAAATCTTACTAACATTGCTACATTTTATCATCTGGCTAACAAAAATCGTACTAACATATTTTGCTATATTCTATCGTCTTGCCCGATTAATATACGTACTCTTAGCAAACATTTTGTCGAGCCAGACGATAAAATGCGTGTTAGTAAGATTTGTGTCGAGCCCGACGACATTTTGTTTCAGATTTCATGATTCTATTTGAAGAACAGCTTGTTCTTTTTACTCTTAATATATAGTATTATATTCAACAAGGTTAAGTAACTGTCGATCATCTTGAATTGTACTCGCCCTTTTTCTCTCTCCATGTCAAACACTTGAAAACACAAGAGATTGGAGGCGTGCTACATAGAGTCTCCTGTGTCTAGTCATCGACTGTTTGAAATTGAAAAATGAAGTTGAAAACCTTAGAACTGATAAGTAAATCGGTACAACAAATCCTGACGTGTCCTCTCGCAAGTTACTGTATAAATATATCTTTGGCATTGGATATTTGTACTGATATTGTTCAAACGTTAATATTTTGTGCCTGATGATACGTTTCCTTTCTTCGTCTTGGAATCTTTACTACCAAACCAGAATGGCTATACAATTTCAATTAGGTAACATGGTGATTATTACATCACAAATTACATAAACAAAATAAAGACACTGATAGCGACAAGCGTGTGAAAGGATACATTTTATCACACTACCAACACAAAATCGGATGAACGAAAAGAGGATTCAAAAAACCAATTTAAACTATTTGTTGTTCACGGTGAGATAAAATGTAATATTTTACATGGGTGCCAGTGTATGTCAAGCTATAATCAGTGTCTGTATTTTGTTTTATGTAGAAATGTTGTGTGAGATAATTAATTGACACTAAAATGTCTTTCTGGTTTGGTAGCACGTGTTTAAAAAGCACATGATTCGTTTACTCTTAAATTTTTAGTTTTCTGACTCAGCAATCGTTACGTAAGATGGGAGCAGTGAACCATTGCTGCAGTAAGAGGTAGCCGTACACCTGCTGTTTTCTCTTATTCGTTCAAATAGTCTAAATAATCACCTCCTTACAGCACCTTTAGAAACGTTTGAGTGTTGAACACAGAATCGTTGACGTCACCTCATAGACATTTAAGCCAATACAGACCATATCAAAGAATGAGTCAGTCTGCATACTTTGACTAAACATGCAGACATGGCGGCACCAAATATGCTTTCTTTGACCAACCTCATCAAGATTGTTGATTTTCGTCGACGCTGATGGCGGCGTTCCTTTGATGTGTTCTTATCTGTATCACATACTTCTTTGTCTGTGTCTGTATAAGGCCTAGGTGAAAAAGTTGTTTGGTTCCGGTTTCCCGACTCCACCCAGTTTTTCACTGCAGACCCTAAACCTTTTTTTTTACATGTTCGAGAAAAAATAATAAAGTCGTGAAAATTGTGTGAAGTCTCGTCAGAAATATTGGACGCGGAAATTGACATTAACAAATAAAAAGAAAATTATAAAAACTGTTCTTCCTATCTGTAATGGCTGTACATATGATGGGAAGACACCAATAACACAGAGACCATTTTGAAAACACATAAATACCTGATCTAGACACACACACCTGAAAAAATCCAATAACATAAAATAAAAAATCTGCCTACACCACCTATTCTAAAATTGAGTGTAATCGGAACCCCACAATTTTTTTAATAGGCCTTAAGTAAAATGTTGGGCGGTTCATTCAACTGAGTATGTAAAATGGCGATCTCATAGTGATGAGTTTTCATTATTTATAAGTATAGCCTTTTGCTATTTTCACTGCCAGACCTACTCAGAGGCCCTTGATAGATGTTTATAATATGGGTGCATAACTCAACTAAACGTACATTCATACAGTTTGAGTGATATACCAACGTTTTAATGGTTGCAATTTTACGTCGAAAAATCTCTGGTTTTTTAATTCCCCATTTCTTGTTTATTATTCCAAATCGTAATTTTACATTCCTTTAAGGGTAGATATATTACAATAATTACAATACAAACCAGAAGACATGAAACAGACAGGCGTCTCTCGCAATACAATGTTGCAATATATTTTTCATCGTAGTGTTGCTGGACAGAAATGTGACCATCATTGTTACATTGATTTGCCAGTCAGTGCAGCAGTGCCGTAATCAAACCAAATCACTTAACTCTGAAACAATTGATATTACAGTCAAACAAAATGTAGCACTGGTACTCGAAGTACACGTTGAGCCAGACAATGACAATATGAATTATATATATTTGCATTCAGCCAGACGGTGATTGTTTTTGTCTAGCCATACGTCGTCTCCATTTCATGTTCACTGGTCCGCTATTGCATATTGTCGTCTGCATGTTTTTGGATTTTGGCAATCATTGGATTATACATGTATATCAATTTGGAAAAAACACTCATGAAATTGCACTGTTTTGTTTTGTTTTGTGACTTAAAGTAAAGGTATTACAGGTATTAACTGGAAAAAGAATGATTGAATTTCGATGTACTCTTATCACCGATATCATTTCACTCCCACCAATTGGTGACTACATAATGGCGTCAGCTCCGCTTCAATACACCATCCAACAGCCAACTTCGTCATGCACTCACTTTTATTCGGGAGTAATCGCTTTGTTTAATCCAGAAATTACAGCATGACAAGAAAACCCTTTTACGTATACATAACATGTAGAAGTGGTAACATGATTACAGAGAAAACATACACGAAATACAACACAATATCCAAAATCTCTAAAAACTTCTCGTCCGACACTTCTCGTCCCACTTTCATATATAACTGATAATTTTGTGACGTATCCTACAGGTGACACAAATCGACTCTATGATGGATGACGGAGACAAATGATGCATCTACAGGGTTACAGTATTTGCTACTTCTGGGTAATGTTTTCGCTTTTAAGGGGCAATGTTGTATTACTGAGTCAAATGGTCCATATTTCTTCACAAGCTTACCCATTCTGCAACTATGACTAATATATAATCCCGAGATCATTTTGATATACACAAACAACAAAATAACAAAATCAGTAATGTAGCACGTAATGAGGAAATGACGTTAAAACACAGGATACCGGCAGGTAGGACATCACGGTGGAATCATGGTAGTCGAATGATTACAATGGTAAGCTTGGAATCTGCAGGCTGCAGGTTCGACCCTCACCGCTGTCATTTATTTATGAATGGGTAGTTCTTGGGGATAATTTAAAACACAGAGATGCATATTAAAAGTAGAATATTCAGTTGTGTCAATACAATATTACAAACTTATAGGAATATATATTGATAGGACTATACAATTTATATCAAATACATAATTAGTTTGAACAATTGTAATTATTATTGTGTGTGTGTGTGTGTGTGTGTGTGTGTGTGTGTGTGTGTGTGTGTGTGTGTGTGTGTACGACACCCAGATACAGGAATTTTCATGCTCAGACTTGTTCACGCGTAGCTCATGGTAATGGTTTGCAATCTGAGTATTAACATTCTTCAAATGCTTGTTTTAATGACAAGTGAAATATCACATGACAAGGCGTTCCAAATAGAATACAGAATATCTAAAATTATCAGTTTTAAAAAGTTTATCAACACAACATCTTAGACGAGGTAGAGAGCACTCCTGGCATATGTTGGCCGACGCTCAACAGTTGCATTCAAACTATGCAAACAAAAGAAAAGACGTCGATCGTCTTTAATGCTAAAGGCGCAATCATTGTGGTTGATACAAATAATCGTCAGATTTTGGGGTCTTTTAATATGGGTGTGTATTTACTTTATAGGAGGTTTATACTGAATAACTTTAAATCAATTCAGAGTCGAGTCTTGTTTTAAAGATAGTGTTTCTATGAAAAGATTAGTTCTTTTCGATTTATTAAAAACACAAACTTTATAAAGATTGAAGATAGTAAAGATTGAGCGACATTAGTTCCAGTACAAGTGGTTTGATTCAGTTGGGGCAAGGTTTTAAATGTGCTTAACCCTTTCAAACGTGGTAGAAACACATTCATGTGTATCAGTTTTGCCACTTAAGGCAAAATGTGGATTTAGAATAACTGATTTGTTTGGCAGACCTCTAACGCGAGAATCTGGGATTAAAAATTAAAATTTGATTAATTAATGAGTACTAAATGTACATTTTGTTCTTATTAATAAAAAGTAGTCGATTTTATTTTCAAATTACAAATAGAAAGTAATTAACTTCAAAATGTTCCATCCACAGTTTGCTCTTATTTATTAAAAATGGAAAATTATTAAACTATTTAGTAGTATAATTGGTGTGTACATGCAATAATGAAAATATAATCTCAGGCAGATGTATTAGTGGTACATATAAAATAGGAAATGGCATTGGAAGGTATGTATTTCATTCTGTGCAAGCTGGACTGCCGTCACCAAAAAAATCAATTTGACTTAACTGTGTTAGAGTAGGACTTAATAATACCCAAGAGCTGAAATTACTGGAAAATGTCGTCCCTAGTCTGACCATTAATGCAAGTTTGTAATGATCATCTTCTTGTTATTTGAGAAAGATATTGAACATAGAGTGTTTGGGGGTTGAGAACGGCACACGGGACAACTGTGTGCTTAATTACATGTTAGTTATAGTTATAGTTACCAACAGGGGGATATATTAACTTAACAGGAGTCTAAGACTCAAACTTAAAGGGGAACATCGCCCAAGGAAATAAAGCAGTTTTTGTAAACATGGGTTTCTGGAGAGGTTCATTTTATGATCGTATCACCACTTATTACATTATGCGCGATTGCTGGGTGAAACTGAACGAGACTTGTTCCTCATATAATGTTGACTATATACTATATAGTTTCTTTTGAAACAATTCTATTGTTTATATAATATGTATTCTCAATTTTGTACAGAGATGTTAGACTGCGTGACCTCAGTTCTTGACTGTTCAATGTTGATTTGTTGTCAACAATTTGTTTCAATTCCAACAAAATGCACCGTAGTTGTCAGGATATCTTTTCCCAATAAGATAAAAAAAATATCAATAAAACCACCTGACGCAAGAATATACACGCTGCACATTAATACCATTAATATTAAACTGTTATGTTTAATTCTCAGGATATTTGGCTCTCATCTTGGAAAGCAGCTATTGTCATTCAAAGTATAAATATGGCCTGTGCGCTACAATCCATGTAATTGAACTATGTTTGTTGACGAACTATACTAATACTGTAATTCAGACAAGAAACATTTCTACATTGCTAATTTGTCTTTTAAACATAAGCATCGTAAGTCTATAGATGGCGCTTTATAATTATACTCTAACACGACCGTTTGTTTTCATACCAGCTGTCAAATGTTTCAAGTTGTGAAAAGAGAGAGAGAGAGAGAGAGAGAGAGAGAGAGAGAGAGAGAGAGAGAGAGAGAGAGAGAGAGAGAGAGAGAGAGAGAGAGAGAGAGAGAGAGAGAGAGAGAGAAATCTTAATTGTCATTTCAACGGAAAAGTTTAAATTAAGTTTCTTTGAAAGCAAAACGCATGTTTATGAAATGTTCGGCTGTTTATTAGTATCTACGATATTGATATGACAAGTAAAATACATTCAATTTGATTGCGATGGGTTTTCTCACTGAACTTTGTTATTCCATACCTCTAATATACAGCTATAATTATGATTTATGACGACCAGTAATACGATACTATAACATAATGATTCCATTGCTCGTTTATCAGAATAAGTGATCATTCTGTGATCTCCTTTTCTTCTGCTTTAATAATTACACAGTTCTCGTAGAAATGAATTCATAACATTGGGTTTGCTGTCGTGTAATTAATCATTCGATGAACCTGTTATTTCATGATATCTCTGGTATTTTGGACTTAGGATGTAATCCACACACATGCAATAATGTAGCTTCTTATCTAGGACTTGGTGGACGTGTGGGATCATAGAGCTTAGATATGGATGATCATTGCCTTGTTCCTTATACGTATTATAAAATACTGAAAAAAAAGTTTCTCCTTTCCGTCATCTCAACCTTTTCTCTGTTGGTGAACTGGTTTATTTACAGATGTATACTGTCAAATAAAACTCTGAACGAGATTTGTACTAATTAGCTTCATTGCAGCTCAGACCACTATGAGATTGTAGTAACAATTCGACGGTTCTGTCTAGTCCAGACGCAATCACATTCAACCTAGGTTACCAGACTCACGCTGCTTAGGGCTCTACTACGAGACCACCCAGACGAGAAACTGGGGAATTTTAACACAAATCTTGTATGTACCGGATGTTAGGCAATTCATTTCGATTCTTCCAAGTCATGAAGAACGGGCTTACGAGGCCCTTTATTCGTTAATTATGTAGTGTTGGTGGCTTGAGACATGTTCTGTAAAATTGTTGCGAAGGAACCTACTATTGGATCCTTGAGCATCCAATGTTGGACGAGAAGTATTCCTGCTCTGGAAGACAGATTCTGTGGATCTAGAAGACTTGGGATAAAGTTTCCCCAGACTCTCATCTGGATAGTCTCGTGGTAGAGCCCCCTGTGGTGAGAGTCTGTGATCAAGACTATTTAAACAGAGGAACTCATTACAAGTAGTTTTAGCAAAATTGTTGCAGGCAAATTCGGAAGCTTAGTACAATTCTTTTGTAAAAGATGGAATTATGAGAGAACGTAGGTAGGAGACACTTTCTCCTTAAAAAGTGAAAAGGGTGATTGAACACTGTGAGTAATGCTGGTCGCACATATATACGTACAACACTTAATGAACAAATGCAGTGTCTCCACTGTTTAATACATTTTATCAGAAAGACTGGCGCTTTTCAAGCCAAGGTACCGGTAGGGAAAATTATATTGAATACAATAATAGATATACAGGTTCAGATAAATTTGGCACTGCACTAAAATGGTTCAGATAAGAGCTACAAGGTTCACATTCCAACTGTATACCAAACCTGACAATGTGACTGTGATATCAAGAGACCTACAGTAGGAACCCTTAGATAACAGGTGACAGTGTACCCGACTCAGCATGGCATATAAAGCACTCAATAGTGACAACACTTCAAACGTGCAACCAGATCTACCAGCAGACGATCTCGGCCCAAACAAATAATATATAAATAAGGTTTCTCATTTTATCCACGCACTGTAAATGACTGAAGCAATCTGAACAATAACATTATCAACCCTCCTTCTAGTTGAATATGAACTATGTAACTTCAAAAGTAGCAGTTGAATGAGAGAACGCTGTCAAATCAAGTGTCCATATCTGCGTCATTGTGTCGTATTCAAGTGACTGTAAGTAGCTTTGAATTTCATTTGTAAAACATATTTCAATATGCGATCATGCATAATGAAATTTCATTAATTATTTAATTCGCCAGTCCATTCGGTGTTAGTTTTAGCCTTAGAAAGAAAACCACAATTATAACAAACACGAATTTACGTTTCTTATATTGCTATTTATTGTTTGTAAACACTTCAGTTCAAATTCGCAAACCTTTTACAGTTACACAGTCACATGTACAATATCATAAATGAATGAAATAAACAAGAATATTGCTTGGACACCCACCCTCATGTTCACACAAACTTTAATAATTTCAATAAGCAAAACCATATTTATCATATCAATTAGAGCTGTCCGTATAAATTGAACTGTGGATAATAAAACTTATTGGATTATAATAACGGGAATGATGGAGAGGAAATGATTAAACATAACATATGAGTGATCTCCCTTCAGGAAATGCCAATCCTTCTTGCTAATTTCTTTAAAATAGACATCTTAGTTTAAACCACCTGTCATATGGTATCAAAAAAGCCAAAAGAACCGAGATACCCTTTTCGTGGTTTCCAACCAGCAACCATAGTTGGCGTCATTTCGCGAAAAAAAATCGAGGGAGAAAACACTCATTAGATATAAATACAACTTCAGAAATATGCTACCGAATTTCTTTCAATGTCATTCATTATCTAAGTTTAAGTCACATCAATAAGTTCATTGCATAATTCAAATTGCTGTTTCATCTCAAGTCTATAAAGTTTTCACACTGGAGAAAACTCCAACATCTACTTATCCTAGTTGCATATATTTAGTTGTTCTTATTATCAATATTGCTAATACGGTTTACAGCTGATATTTATCTGTTATTGTAGTATACGCTTTGCTATTTAAGTACAGCGTTTTCTAATACGAAAGTTCACATGTAAGATATTGTTTGGCTTAAATGCCAGATATCTCATACCCGTACATTGTTCCAACAACAGAGTTTTTATAGTTTCTATAAAATACAAATAACAACACATACAATTAGAATTAAGAAAAAATGTACATGTCAAACATATTTAGTATTATTTGTATATATGTATGTATGTATGTATGTATGTATGTATGTATGTATGTATGTATGTATGTATAAATGATATTTAATAGGGTTTTCATTTGATCGTTGGCTTGCCAGTCGATTCTGCACACTTGTTCAAGCAATAATGATACTTATTTCGACATGAACTCCTATCTAACTGCTAAATGCTTGCCGTTTGATTTACAAAGTAGTGAGTATTTCCAAAGGTAATGTCTAGAACTTTGTATGTGTCACTGTATGTATGTATGTATGTATGTATGTATGTATGTATGTATGTATGTATGTATGAATGATATTTAATAGGGTTTTCATTTGATCGTTGGCTTGCCAGTCGATTCTGCACACTTGTTCAAGCAATAATGATACTTATTTCGAAATGAACTCCTATCTAACTGCTAAATGCTTGCCGTTTGATTTACAAAGGAGTGAGTATTTCCAAAGGTAATGTCTAGAACTTTGTATGTGTCATTGTATGTATGTATGTATGTATGTATGTATGTATGTATGTATGTATGTATAAATGATATTTAATAGGGTTTTCATTTGATCGTTGGCTTGCCAGTCGATTCTGCACACTTGTTCAAGCAATAATGATACTTATTTCGAAATGAACTCCTATCTAACTGCTAAATGCTTGCCGTTTGATTTACAAAGTAGTGAGTATTTCCAAAGGTAATGTCTAGAACTTTGTATGTGTCATTGTATGTATGTATGTATGTATGTATGTATGTATGTATGTATGTATGTATGTATGTATGTATGTCTGTCTGTCTGTCTGTCTGTCTGTCTGTCTGTCTGTCTGTGTGTGTGTGTTAGTGTACACCATCATCGATACGTATCGAAGTTAAATAAATGTTGTTAAGTATAAGGTCATCAGGATATGAATATTTCATATTACTACCGGCATAAAGACTTGATGTATTTGATGTATATGTATTTTAGGTTCAACCTTTTGTCAGCTTTTAAGAGCGTTGTAAAGTATTTGTGCAGTTGTGGACAATGAAATATCAATACACGTTACAGTTTCCAGCGAGTGTATGGTTTGAGATCGTGAAGCTATAGACATAGTAACTGTAGTATCCTATGGATAAGTCTCTAAGTCGCCATTTATCCTATTCCGACAAAGGGTATCCGTGTCACTGCCAGGATTTTGAAGCAGAAGCGAGAGAGTTGTCGTAACTGTAGCAATTGTGAAGATAAAGAGCAAAACTTTATCAAGTATTGTTGCCACTTGTACCCATTCTTCACGCAGTGCTGCCTTTTTATCTTGCTTCCTCTGTACCGTTTTAAGGTGCTTAAATATCTGCTCCACATAATTTTCCATTTTCCCAAAACGGACATCAACTTCTTCATCGGAGATATCAGGAAAGCTTCTTACAGTAGTCAGCGATTTATTCAGCGAAACACATCTTCGGCCAGTGGTGGTAGTGCGGGCATCGCGCTGTGCTGCTAACATAAGACGTTCTCCAACCATCGGCGACGGCCTTAATCTCAGCATACTACTAGCACCACCGTCATCATCAGACTTTGTTCTACGGGGTGGCTTGATATTGCTAGCGACACAGCTCAAATTCTGCAAGCAGATATAGCCTAGATATTTGAGTACGAAAACTCGCACCCATCTCGGCACCTCTCTGTTACATACGTTGACATTTAACACAGCAACATTCATCGCGGTTGAAGCAGATATGAGGCTCATTGATGCCAAATAGAACTGACCTATGGGTTACAATAATAAGGAAAGAGTTAGGTGTATGTTGCTATCACGTTCACTAACTGCAAACTAAAGGGATTTGTCCTACTAAATAGTTGCTTATTAAAAGAAGTTATTTTGCTCTTTAAACGTCGCGAAAGACAACAGAGACAAAGCCTTTATTAGAATCGTTCCCATCCCTTTCACACTAAGACCTAAATCATCGATGGTACTGTATACTTTGTTAAACTGTGTGCACAGATTGTCTGACTTATTTAATTGTTCTTCAAATTGTTAATTTCTAAGTTTGCCAATTAGGTATTGCTTTGCAATTACACCAATATAGTTAAAGTAACAATACTTATGGAGAAACCCCTTTCATTCTTGTGATTTAAAATACAGTTGAGAAGCTTATTTGTGATTTTAATTCTGAAATTACCATAAGAAAATCGTGTAAACGTTGTGTTGATGTATCTAATGGAAAAGTCCAGTCTGCCTTTATAGTAGTAGATACTAGTATAAATGTTTCTTTCTTTATGCAGTTGGTTTTTTGTCTTATAAGCCCAAGAGGCTGGATGTGGCAAGTTTTAATAACAATAGTACTAGATCAGATAAACAAATGTATACTTTAAGTCCACATAGGACACGTTAATAAATAAAATACAACAACATACAACAAGTAGACATATTGATTACCGCTATCAGTTTACATATGATTTCTGGGTGATAAAATATCACCTTGGAAATTCATTCAACTTAGAAATCTGTCTTCTGCCATTTTGGGGATTTGTAAGAAGTATTTGGGGGAAAACCTTGTCGGGTTATACCCAAAGCTAAACTCGGAGTAATATCTACCCTAGATGGACACTGGATGGGCGCAGAAAATGACGTCATTGTTACTAAACCCTCGTTGTCTTGTTATACCCAAAGCCCGACTCCAAGTGACATTTACCCTAGATGGACACTAGAAGGACCAATCATCAGACCAATATGGCAAATGAATGGTCAAAAATTAGAAATATGTGTTTATTGATATCATTGTTCCTGAGGAAAGTTGAACAATGTAAGTAATTAACCATTCGAAGTTATACTAGTAATATCGGCTTGCTGTATGACTTTACGTTAAATTTCAGATAGTTGTCACCGTGCTGTATGTTTGCTTTTTGTTGGTTTGTGTGTTTCTAATATCGTATTCTCTGTATTTGACTTCTTGACTTCTTCCATCTTGCCAAACAACCTGAAATTATGTGTAAACAATGTCACAACCTTACCACTTATTGTATATCAGAAGTGAATGAGTTTCCAAGTTCCTTGGGATTAGAATAATTATGTACAGGCTTGTCTAGCGCATAATAAACAGAAATGTTATGCTTACCGATCAGTGGAATTTCCATAGAAGTACGTGGCATCATTTGAGCGACCAATAGTAAAAATACAGTCAACGAGAGGATGAGAGTAACACTTAGATTGGCCTTGACAACACCAACATTATACGGCATAAAGAAGCCCAGGAAAGACAAACCAGTTAGAAGAATACAAGGTGTGATGAGGTTATAGATATAATACAGTGGCTTCCTTCGCATGCAAAGATAGAACGTGACATCCGGGAATTCTTCCGTACAGCACTCATAATGTTTCACGTGCCGCTTAGTCTGAGAAAGTTGGAGATGCCATTGTTCGTTCTTGATGAAAGTATCCAACACTGGTTGACTTGAAAAGTTCATTAGATTTAGTTGGAGTTTGGTGTACGTCCAAGAGCCGAACTTCATTTTGCAGGCCTGTACATCGAACGGAAAGTACTTTACAAACACCCGGCACGTACTTTTCAGGATGGTTGGTTTGGAGATGTACATTACGTAACCAGTGAAGTTGACGACACAGTTCGATACGGAAATATTACTTTTTGAAAAGGTTCCTGTGTCGGCACTGTGGACAGCAAATAAAACATAGAAAAAACGGTTTATAAATTTCGATAGGTAACGTTTTGCATAGTTAAAACAGAATTTGCATTCAAAGTTGAAAGTTCGACTTGTACTGAATGTGAGCGCATTCAGATGTTACAGTACACTGATATTTGGTCATCAGCCTCGATCTGAAGTTATTACCATCCTCCCATACATTCATATAATTAACACACACACACGCACGTACACACACACACACACACACACGCAGGCACGCATGGAAACATACATTTACTAGCAGGCTGAAGTAGTAATATTTGGAAGATTGTTATTCATTTTATTATTTAACATTGAATTTTGAAATGTGTACACCATATGCCCATACCGTTCAATTCTGTACAAACAAACAAACAAACAAACAAACAAACTCGATTAAAAGAAAATTGTTTGAACTTCATCAATTACATTCTTTTAAACAAAATTAGTTTATAACATATAAAGATTTCTTGATATTAGAGAATATTAGTCTAGTAAGGACAAAAAGTAATTACAATTTTCAGTAATTGCAAAAAGGAGTGGGACATATGGAATTGTCATTTTTTCAGATCAGTTTTATGGCCATATTTTAGAAAATGGAATTAGGGGAGGGTCATATTTTACTATAATTTATTGTATTATCTAACTTTACATAATCATCTCACTGCTACCACCGTTTCCACGTCCAACTGCTGCCACATCCCACCGCTGCCACCGTTGTACCATGGTATCAGAGCATATCAGTCTATCACTGCTGACATCCATGCAGTGAATCAATTGTTAGTTGGGGCGTGAGGAGATGAGTGGAGTGGGTCCCACACGAGTAGTGAATGGGGAATAATATGATAAAATATTGGGATAATGTGGTGGAGTAGTGATCTTGATCTGTCTAATACTGTCGATAGTACCTCCCAAAGAATAGATGGATTTCTGGCTTTTAGCTTTGGTAATTAGACCCAAACACGGGAATTGATAAATGCAGTGCCTATGCAGAAAGTCAATGTCATAGTGGTGGTAGTACGACCAATCCTTTAAGATTAAAATTTATTCTGAAACTTAATATGTCCCAGTTAACGTCTGAATGCATTTTAACCCATGCTTTTTTGAATATTTGACAAGGAAAGAGTCATGTTTTTGAGAAAATAAATAGATGGAGGTATATTTTTTTGCTGTGAAGACGTAATCGGGGAGAGCCACATTTGTGTGCAACAGACCACGTTTGAATTCCCCTGGCCCACTCCCTTGTAATTTCTGAAGACTCCCCATAAATGTTCTAGTTCGTGCGTGTTTTCCTTCACAATCCCTAGACTACAGAAACAATTCAGATATACGAAAGACTAAACGTGATATTGGACGAAATGCTTATCAGATGAAGACTGAATAATCTGTTTTGCAAAATACGCAATCTCTTATCTTACCATCACAAACCGTTTTAACGTACATTATCGTTATTTGCACCTACAATAATCGCATCTGTTTGAAGGACTATGGCCTTCATTTCCAAAGATAAGGATTACAGTTTCAATATTACATCAATTGTTCAAATTAAAGGCCAAATGTGAGTCCTATCTCAAAAAGTACAAGCTGTGCCATCTATTTTCAAAGATGGTTATATAGATTACTGTTACTATTCATTGCCATTGCAACGAGGCCATTTTTGAAAGAAAATGAGCGATATTTATACTGTCATTTATTCAACGTTAGATATGTGCCACAACTTGTTATCATTCAGCATGCAAAGACTCGTTAATGCATTTGCTGCTTCTACTTATCACATCCTCAGTTAAGCACCATTTTCAATCTGATGGATGAGACCTGATATTTTCTTCCACTCTCAGACTAATAGAAACATTGCTTTTCAAATAGCATTGTACATGCTATATATTTCATAGAATCAACAAAAAAGTTGAATATGAAAATATCTGCGAGGGGATACTCTTCCAAAGTACGAACGAAATTACCATTACAATTCAAAACGTGTAACTGTATACAATAACAATAGTTATTCTTTTATATATCAGGTGCTAAGAAAAGTATGGCGAGAGGGTTCTGGTTGTCATTCTCTCTCTCTACAAGAAAAGTTAATATTTTTTGTGGTGTATTTTAATACGCTGGAATGTTTGGCACATGAGCACACATAACCGTCAAAGAACTAATATCTAAGTAGTACACATCCTTTTTTGCACAACTGTGGCGAGTACTTGTGTATACATCATCAGCAGTGCCGATGACTCTACGGCTTACCAGTCTACAAAATATTTGAGAAGAAATAATGAATTGAATGATATTGAATTAAATTTGTAGTACTCGATCGAAGGAGTAGACGTAACCTGTCATGGATTACACTTGTTGCGAACTGACACAGCAGGCGCTCCGAGTGTGGTGTAATCTGATGCATCCGTGACAGGTTGCGTCCAACCCTTTAACGTCTACAAATGTCATTCAGTACATCATTATAATCAGAATGAATCCTTGTAGACCGAAACATTATAGTCTCAATGATACTGACAACAAATTTACAAATCTGATTCTAAATGGTAGCAATTTATTCAGAAAGGTTATCTTCTTGACAAATAATTATGACATTCCAGAATTTCTCGATCAATCATGCAACATTCCTGCTAATTCAGACCTTGATAACAAAGGAATTCATCGTATAGATAATCGATATCTCTTCTCTAAAAAGTAATCATTCCCAACAAATGATAACAAATTGAAAACTACATCAACTAAAATATTCACCACTCGTCAAATGGTCTATATTTACTCTGGGTAACCCTATATTTCCCTGTACTGATAACAACTGTACAATAACAAATCCTATATCAGGTTTACATTAAAGGTTTTTACATATATGACCGTAAACTAGTTCATGTGTATATATTAAGTAACAGGCAATCGTTCTGACTATTACAGTTGAATTAGAACCCGTATGACTAGGTGACTATGTTTTCACTCTCCTCAACTTCACTTTGTACGTTGAAACTATGAATCTATCGTCTTGCCCATCTTGAGAAAATAAATAGTTTCTACGGACATGACACCATCATATTAACTGTATCAAAACAAACTACTTCTACTATAGTATGCCGAATGTTCAAATGTTTTAGACACTTAGTTTACTACTGGATCTGGGAAGAAAGGCCTTACAACAGTAAACATTTGTATTTTTCACCTGTATTGCTCATTGTTGAATTCAGACAATGATTTTTGCCTTAAATGCAGTGTACCATAATGCATTAGTCTATACGTATACACATTACTTGGTTCTTCATATTGCATATATATCTAAGATAGGTGGGACCACAACACACTGTCGCGCTATTATCAACTATCTACCATTGAATAATATCAATTCATAGTATTTGAAATGTGTCTATGTGTAAATCTCTGTGTCATTTCCATAAAAAGATTCATCAATGGCAACCCTATTTTTGCACAATAGAGTAGCATCGCCTGGATTCTGAAGTAGAAGACACAGTGACGTTATTATGGTCGCCATTATAAACAAAAACATTAATGTTTTATCCAGTATTGTGGCAACAAAGACCCACTCGTCTCTTAACGCAGCCTTCCGTTCGTACATTCTCTGCACAGTCTTTAAATGCTTGCATATTTCTCCAACACTCTGTTCAACCTTGGAAAACTTCCAATCCATGTCTTCGTCGGTGGAATCATTATAACCATGAAAAGACGTGTGTCTCCCGGAAGAACGCTGTAAGTTATATAAACTCGAGTCTCGAGAACTCTGTGCACCGGCAGCATAGCGCCCGTTATAATGAGCACGCCGGGCACTTGCAAAATTAGGTGCTTGGAGAAGCGACCTTCGGGACCGACACCTGCTTCCCCTCATGCACATGGCGGTGGCTAAATATTTCATAACGATGACTTTAATCCATTGGGGAACTTCCCTGTTACATACATTAACATTGAGAACAGCTACATTCATGGCTGTTGACACAGAAATAAGAGACATCGCTGCAAGATAATACTGTCCTGAAATATGAAGAAAAGAAATAGAGAAGACCGTTATAATTCATTAATTCAAGTACTCTGTATAATGATAGACTGTCCCTCTTACAGAGACTGGTAGTTTGTTATTGCTCCGATAAAAGCAAGAGCATGTGATGAAGGTAATGTTATCTTTGATATTTTTTTTACAGAGTTATCAACATTTTAATTGTAAAACAACACTAGCTGTAAATCTCGGTGTTTGACTAATTGATTTAAGGCAGCATTCTAGAAAATGTGACCGGGAAGCAGATCACATGTATATGACCTTATATTAAGCTAATCGAATTGTTGAGCCAAGTAGACATGGCCTTTGTATTTGACAAATGTAATGACCATGTCAGGATGCAACTATGATAGTATCAGGTAGAAATCATTTTTATATGAGTGTGAAGTACATAAAATTATTTGATCTTACCGATCAAAGGTATCTCTTTTGACGTTCGAGGCATCATTTCAGCGACCAGTAGAAGAAATACTGTTAGTGACAGAATCAGTGTCACGCTGAGGGAAGCCTTAACTACTCCAACGTTATATGGCATGAAAAACCCCAAGAACGACAACGCACACAGCAGCACACACGGGATAATTAGATTATATATATAATATAGTGGCTTCCTTCTGATGCAAATGTAGAACGATATATCGGGATACACCTCTGGACAGCATAAATAATAGGTAATGTGTCGGCGTGCTAAAGCGAATTCCAGCTGCCATTGTTCATTCTGGATGAAATGGTCCAGTCGTGGTTCTTCTCTAACTTGTAGCATATTAACCTGTTGGCTGTCGTACGCCCAGGATCCGAATTTCATCTTACACATTTGGACATCAAAGGGGAAGTATTTGACGTACACCTGACAAGTACTTTTTAAAATGGTGGGTCTAGATTTGTAATGTATACTTCCTGTGAAGTTGATGACACAATTCGATCCTGATTCGCTGTCCGCTGAATAGTCAACCGCCTCAGCGCTGTAAAACACAACAAAGAATGGGTGGTAAGGCAATGCACAGCAAATTTTGAAAAACGAGTAGATCACGAAAACATACGAATATATGTGAATATACTGGGCAATAAGGTGGCTGCCAAAAAAACATATTGCAAGCGCCGTGCATTGTTTAGCATGTATGTTACAGGTATAGTAAGCTGTGTGTAAGCTGTATGCAGGAATAAATGAAGGGCATTGTTTCCATTCTCTTTTCTTTCTCCAGCCGCTCTACGTTTAACATCTGAATATTCCTCCCGAATTTTAAGGACAACTTTTTTAAAAGGGAGTTTGATCCAATGCAATCTTGTTATTTCTTAGGTATAAAATAAACTTATGTATTAACAAAGACATTTAGCTAATTTTAATATGTTAATGGTTTTGCTTAGCTTTCTACGACGACAGTGTAGAATGTATACATTTGACAGAAAGCACTAAACCCTTCCCTGAATTATAACCAACAATGAAAGCATTACATGCAAGACTACGTAACATATAACACTTGCCACAAATATATACTCTATCGCACCTCAGTAGTGTGTGAAGAATAATGTAGAACAGAATATGTATAATATTAATGTCAAAAACCTGAACAATACATTCAAAAGTGAATAGATATTGTGACACACAATCACACAATTCAACTGGCTACAACCAACCCTTATTATAAAAAAGGGAATTTGCGGGTATATAAATGAGAATCATTTGGGTCATGTATTAGAGGTCCATATTCAAAGATCAAAACCTATCCTTTCCCAAAAATCAATACCCGATTTTAGATATTTCATATCTATAAATCAAAAAATAATCTGTCATTTGCACATGACGAAAATACATAATTTATTCAACTCAATCATACACACACACACACACACATATATATATATATACACACGTGTTTAATAAAAGGCACAAACGGTGGATACTGGGTCAAACGTAAGGAACACAACATGATAGTACTTGTGCTGATTTTATGTTCGAAAGGGTGAAAGGTTAGGTATTCGGGTTAATGGGTCTATATACTTGTATTTAGTATAAAGAGCTAGTCGGGATCTTCTTGTCGTTTTGAGGTTAACAATATAACGAATTTAAAACCTCAAAACAACAAGTAGATTTCAGTTTTGTTATATATCATATTTTTTTCTAAAAAAATCCAATGGACCGGTTATCTAGGATAGTCAGGCGGTAAAGAAATGTATAATGAGAGTAAGTTGTATCGCAGGGCAAATATAGATGTTTAGATAATTAAAAAAGTCATGTTGCAAACATTTTTTCTATATCAGACTGTGCTCTATTAATAACAGAACCCAGTAAGATTGGTTTGATCAACCAGTACTCCATACCTTTATATATGCATATACATATTTACACACACACATACACACACAGAAATATATATATATATATATATATATATATATATATATATATATATATATATATATATATATACGGTATATATATATATATATATATATATATATATGGATAATCAATATGAATAATTACGTTTACATAAGCTTAACTCTTACATTAAGTCGTTTCATATGTGGAGACAGTGCTCAATACAATATGAAGTAGAGCGGTATAGATCAAGAGCCAGGTTATGATAATTTTATTTTCAAAATTAGTTTATAGTTGAATAATGAATCAGCTTTATTATATTACGTATATCTACTTAATTACTTATTTCAACATTCTAAGTCTGAATAATTACTTAAATATGTTCACATCAGCTTAAATACGTATTACATAAATTGATCGATGGTAAATCTTTCGATGAAAAATTAAAGTACGTTGATAGTTATGCCACATTTACACTATTTATCACAGGTCCATTATTAAAAGGGATATTCTAACTCCTGTACAACAAAATCCCTTCACATGTACATTAATTAAATTCATTTATCGACATCTGTATATGGATTACTCATAATAATCTATTCGATGGATAAGGTCATACAGACAGAAATTAACAACAATACTGCTATATAACAACGCGAACGTGATAGCAATATTGTTGGAATGAAAGTTTCGGCAAATAACTGTTGTGTTGTGTTGTGTTGATATATGAATAAACGATTGAAGGTTAAGATTGGCTCCTTTTGTCTGTTCTCATTCAAAAGCGTTATAATTAGAAACTTTTATGAATTTAGGATTTAGCAGAACATCCGATGAGCGTCCCTTCTACCACAGTACATTCGACGCCAGTACATATTGGTGACTACATTTCCATAAGTTTATTTTGCGTTGCTGTCATTTATCGTTTTAAGACAACCACATCGATCTCACAACAAATAGACTTGGGTCTTTGATCTAAACTTCAAATATTTTGTAAGTTGTCCCTGTATCTAAGTGAAATTTTGGTCCAAAGGCAAACTTGACAATTATCACTAATTTGTTGTAAACATAAACTTGAAAATTATGAACTGAAAATTGCCAACTTAGATGAATTTGTTACAAACACAAACTTGAAAATTGTTATGTTAGATTACCTTGAATTTACCAACATAGATGAATTTGTCCCAACCACAAACGTGAAAAATGTCACCTGAAAGTTATCAACACAAATGAATTCCCATTCGAAGTTAAACTTTTTGTAGTACACAAACACAGACATTTTCATAAATATACAAGAATGCCACAGAAAAGTTACCAGAGATCCCATTTTATATAAGCATGATAAAGCGATAGTAAAGAGCGAGATCTGTTCGTATGTGGATGAAGGGTAAATCACATGTACCGTGAGATGCATGCTAATTCACCATCTACGTTTTCTTGCCTTGTTCACACACGAAAGACTTGTCGAAGAAATTAAATTACATATTAACATATAGCTTAATGGACCGAACACGGGCGTCTTAATTCAGCAGATAGGAAATGTGGTCATGCAAAAGCTTGATGGTATGGATAAGAGCTATTTCTATGTTACAGCAAACCAAGTGTTTTATCAAACCTAAATTTAGAGATAACTATAGCGAATCTTGAAATGTTAAAATTACATATGCATTATCAGCTTAGAGACATGCAGGATTTATATATGGTGGATATTATTAAAAAAATATGCATACATTAACATACTGAATTAAACCCTTACCTATTCGTTGATTCGATGTTATTTTACATCATTTAGAAAAATCCACGTCGCTTTTCTCTAGGCCTGCGATCGTTTGTTCTTGAGGTACAAAATGCTCTACTAATGTTAGTAATAACCAATCCATGTTAACACGTTTTTTTTCGGATGGGATTTGTGGATTGACTTGTTCACATCTTATTTATAGCAACCCGGGTAAAACTATAATATGATTCTTTCAAGAATATTCGTGCACTTATCATGCCCTTTCACAAACGTGGGTTTGAAAAGGAATGGGAGCACAGGCAAAGCAGTATTCGCATTTAGCGGCAATTAGAAAGAGGGGAAAAAGAAGGGTTAGTCCCTTATATATGACAACCTGAGTGGTTGTTTTTTATTGAGTATGAATCAGCTTAGACAATCCATTCCATGAAAATAAATTACGTATGATTTTTTTTACCGCCAGAGGGAGAGATGTAGAATATTCATCAAGGTATACTTCTAACTTCCAAAGTGAATTGTCAAAACAAATCAATGGTCTACATATAAAAAGAATTATTAACGTGACACTGCATAATATCCTGATTAAATCGCCTCAAGGGGACATCATTGAAGTAAGTTCTTTCATTAATGCCGTGCACTTCTTTTAAGTATTACTATTATTCAGTATTTTTCAGCCTAATACATTAATATAACACGAAGGCCTTTTGGGCACACATAATATTGCTCGGCAGTTTGAGCAGATTACATTATTACGCATTGATAGGTAACCCTAAGGTATTCATACATTACATGTAGTGTTTAAATATTATATCAAAAGTGAACAAACCAACCGGTAATTACGCTTGAAGTTTGAGTTTAAGCAAGTGTGTGTAAAAGGAAATAACATCATAGAAAACAAGAATGGTGATTTCAGATTTAATTTGTTCTTTCATTTATAAGCCAGTTTACCAGCCTTATACCCTGAAAACTTGACAGCATGAACTTAAAATAATGGATTACTGTGATGCATATTTGTGGTTTCAAAAAGCTGCATGACGGGGATAAGTACGCACTCCTCAATCAAGAATATGAATGAAGCTAAGGTGTCTAGTAAGAGCAGAACCTAAGGGTGGTTGAAAATGAAATTTTGTGGCACATGGTGAGGACTTTGTGCACCCCGTGCATTACAAGCAATGCTTCAGACATATAGTGCTAAAACTGCTTAATTTACAACAACAGCTGTACACAGACATCACAACACACACACACTAATTTGAAAACAAAAATGTCACATACATACATACATACATACATACATACATAAACAAACAAACAAACAAACAAACACACACACACACAAACAAACAAACAAACAAACAAACAAACAAACAACACAAACAACACAAATTAATCAACTTTTCGTCAAACACGAAACATATCATTATAAGGACAAATTACACTAAGAAAACTTGGTATGCTTCTATCGTTATATTTCGAGACAAGCAATGCTCACCAAGACCAATTATATAAATTTTGTTTAAAAAGCAATTTATTCCGTATTAAAACTATTTTTCATTTTTGTTTGTTTGTTATTCGGTCAGTTTAGTTCAGTGACAGCAAATTAAAAAAGGAGTATTAAAGCTTTAGATTGCGAATTCTTGTTATATCGAGTAACCGACAAATATAGAAACTTAAAGAATGTCTCCGATCCTGAGTATTTTAAATCTCGTTTATTTGTCTAAGTTGTTATTATTGTTGTTGTTGTTGTTGTTGTTGTTGTTGTTGCTGTTGTTGTTGTTGTTGCTGCTGCTGCTCATTTCATACGTAAACAAACTTGCAATTCATTTTCTTCCGATTCATACACACTTGACTAATCTTAAATCCTTTACTCCAAATGCACGTCTGCTCAAAGCTTTCATTTCTGACAATGGATACAATTAGGGTCGCAAGCCTTTCTTTTATCGATCGGGAGACAGAGCATGTCGGCTAAAAATATGAAAGAATTCAATAATGGTTACTACGTCACAGCGCTTTGTATAATGATGGGCTTTAATGTGTCGTGTCCAGTGGAGATAGACTGAACAAGTTTATAAAATAGTGATTGTGTCAGAAGTAGACCCGAACATGTATGTTTGTATAGCGAGGGATCATAGATAACCATTAACAAATTATACGTTACACCAGTAGTGCATTTACACCCTTGATCGCCTCAAAAGGGTTTTCTAGTCCACATGCCGATTGATGTTGCCGCAACCGTTTCGGCACCATTTGTGTCTGGTGTTCTTGACCAAACATTACCGTGTAATAAGACCTAAGGTAAAATATTGTACTGTTCGGTATGGTAGGAATGTCACTTGCAGTGCTATTAGAAAGATATTTGCTTTCAAGGCATAACTCTCATTACATGTACGTGATATCCAATGTTGGATTTACCAAAATGTATTTCTAAATCCAAGATATTGTCAAAACAGGCGTCTTACCATGCGTGCATACGTGAGTGAAAAAGTAAGTGAGTGAGTGAGTGAGTCATTAAACTATGGTATCCCCGATGTGCCTGATATGAATGGCAGATTCCACGTATACGTATCGACATATATAACTTAACTTCAACACAATATGTATAAAGGGAACCCACCTCCTGGAAATAAAGACATTTTCATAAACGATGGGTTCTGAAGAGTCATGTCATGATTTTACATCAACTACAATTAGGGAGCCTTCAGTAATTACAAGGTGGGAAGGCCGGGGAAATTAGGCTCAGAGTTTTGCATAAAATGTGACCCCCCCCCCCAACTCCATCATGCTAAAAAGCGGCCCTCTGTCAACTTTCTTTCTCTAAAACATGACCCTCCCCTTCAAAACATGAGTTATATGTTGTAAGATATGGAAAAGGACATGAGTCGCAGAATCAATTGTAAGGATTTCACCCCATCGCTGCCATCAATGTTGAAAGTTTTAAAGGCATTGGATAATTTTCCACTACTACCACCATGTGGACGTGTGTGAAAGCACTGCATTAATAAATACCTGTGTTTTGATCTCATTGACTGAGCTGAAGGCCACAATTCAACTCCCAATGAATAGATTGGCACACTCCTGACTTCATCGGGAGTGAGGTCAACATCCCCACAACATTATCCCTAGTATCTTACCGAACTGCTCCCGTTTTACACCTGTGAGATACACTCCTCTCCTCACACTACAACTGACTATCAATTCATTACATGGTTGTCAACAGCAATTTGATATATTAGGCTGATATCATGGTACCTAACCCTGACCCTAACCCTAACCTGAATGGCAGCAATTGGATTTGGAACCGGTGACAGCGATGGGATGACAAAAAACCGAAACAATGCACTGTTAGGCAATATAATGAGTCAAAGTAAATTTTTACCCTCCCCCAAACCAATTTTCTAAAATATGGCCCTCCCCCGAGAGCCAATGTGCAAAAGTTGAAAGTTTATTCATTGAGACACTACTTAAGTCTACTACAGACCCATATTATCACCACCACCCAAAACCCTCCAGCCCCACCCCCACCCCCGATTCACCCGCCCCCTTGTAAATACTGAAGGCTCAATGCACTGTTAGGCAATATAATGAGTCAAAGTAAATTTGACCCTCCCCCAAACCAATTTTCTAAAATATGGCCCTCCCCCGAGAGCCAATGTGCAAAAGTTGAAAGTTTATTCATTGAGACACTACTTAAGTCTACTACAGACCCATATTATCACCACCACCCAAAACCCTCCAGCCCCACCCCCACCCCCGATTCACCCGCCCCCTTGTAAATACTGAAGGCTCCCTTACTTGCGATTTCAGGGAAAAGTCGAGTTAATATTGTGCCTTTATAGTGTACCTTTGCTGTACAGGCTTTTGCATTACTGAAGTCAGCAAAAATAATGCATACATGGTTACACAATGAATATTCGTGACCCTTGAGTACTTATTCCCCTCAGTGTCAATATTCATAGTTATGCCTTGATGGGAAAGTGTCTGAAGCTCAACTGGTCATGATCTCAACGTTGTCGCCAACTTTGACCCTCACTTGACAAATAGTGTTTTCCAAAAATCAAAAATGTATTTGGAAGTCCTTTGTTGCAATAAAAAGTGACTTACATTATGAGGAAGATTGCATTTTGGTTTGTTACATTTCCATGATAAAATGTTAGATGCCTTGCTTTGCATTGGGCCAATACCTGTGTCAATTGTTTGGAAACCGCTATATATTTGATAATTAAAGGTTCTGGCTCGAAGAGTGAGAGAAGAACTTCGTTATAACGATGCTGAATTTTCGACAACTTTCTCGTTAGCAAATACAGTCAGTGATACCGCACGTTCTGTGTTTCCAAAAGGAAGTTAATCACCTGAGGGAATGAGTTCCATCAATTCGCGAAATTACATGGACATTTTAAAGTTAACGTTGCATACTAAGATCATGATATATTGAAATTGGTTTGTCCACTTCCAGAATATCAATCAAAGATAATACTTAACAAAGATACCATGTTTGATCTTGTTTGTCAGATAAGCATCATAATGGTCATACTCGGCGTACAAGATCTTTACACACATTTATGATGTAAGACACGGTGATGAATAGTAATGGCAAACTCTAGGGATACATGGCTTCAAAAACAAAATAACATGTAAACACAGTAAAATGTCACCTATATATATATATAGCATAATGCAAGGTTATCAAAGTCTCACTAGACAGCTTTTCTCTGATAATATGGGTCTGTAGTAGACACTTAAGTTGTGTCTCTATGAATAAACTTTCAACTTATTAAATTACTAGTTGAACAGTGTCTGGACAGAAAGCTTGTATATCTTTGCTAACTATATGTGCATATTTTCAAAGGTTAATAATAAATTGCTAATTGGTGTTAAATATGAACATCAGCTGGCGGGCTAGCGTTTCATCAAAAAGCCTACCTTGGATAATATTGGTGTAAATATTTCAGTCGTGCTCCTGTTTACAAACTTTCCATTTGAATGACAAATAATTTATTATACATTGAAGATGACGGACAGTGATCAGTGTTTACAGTTATTACTGCAAACATTTGAATGGTTTCTTTGTGACCTTGAAGGTGACGGTCGAGGTCAAAGGTAAGTCTTTGACTTACACACAAATTAAGTAAAATCTTAAGTGCGAACTCATGTATCATTGTGTGCCTGGGCACACTTCCAGTTACTTTACGAATTGAAAGTTGAAGTCGAGGTCAAAGTCTCACAAGAAAGCTAGCCTCATATATAATATGGGGGGTAGACAGTTGAATGTAGCCTGTGTTTTGGATTTCTTGAGTTATAGTCAAAAATGTTTAATAGCGCGAAATATATGGCCACTGTCAAGGTCACGAAATAAAGTGATGATAGTGGCGCCAGGTTTGGTTGAAACTTCACATTTGATATCAGGGATAGGCCTATTCAGGAATCTACGCACACAAGACCGGACGGACGGACAGTTGGACATAGATTATTCCTATACAATTATTCCGGACAGTGGTTGAAAGTAAGGAAATATTCTTCCCTTTTGCAAGCATTAGGTTTAGTACTTCAATATCACAAATCAGACTAGTATTATGTGATTGGGGTTTTTTCATTTAGGTGAAGATTCCCTTACTTCATTATATGTATGCAATATGTGTGGAAAGCCGCACTTCACAATGTAATCGGAAAAAAATAGGTGGAATTCTCCGAATCCAGACTGCGCCCCTGCAGTAAAATATTACATAAACACCTTCAATGTATAAGATAAAATGAAATGAATTTACAAAGACCCAAGCAAAGTTATAATATTGTCAAATGCATTTCTAAACCAGTCTTTTACGTTCTATGAAGTATGCACTTAAATTTTTAATTCAAACCATTTATATCTCTGAGGAAACTGCGTTTGTTTCCAAAAGGGAACTCCTCATTTCCGAAGCCATTATCAAACATTTACAAATACAACTTCTTTCTAGGATACACATACTTTTCATTCGTCATGTAAAATAAATGTTTCTCATCAAATATGCATTTCCTTGCACTTATGTTTTCTCCACTGACGTAACATTCAGATGCCATGACAAATTCTTTCGACGTGTATAGCTTGCTAATATCTGTTCAAACTTTGAAAGTATTTACTCATCGGAAATTTATATTCATATTGTTTTCCCTTAACGTAAATTTGTATTCATATTATGTTCCCCTCGTTATAAATTTGTATTCATATTCCTGTTCGGTATACCCTTTATATTGATTTTGTCTACGTTTTGGGATTAAAAGAGAAATGCGAGGCGACCATGTTGAAGATTTATACCCTAAACGTGAAACTGAAAATAAAAAGATCTTGACGGTAAAATTGGAGATTCGTTAGATTAGGAATGTTACCGTGGTTTAATGTTTTTACGGCATCATCTTGGGATTTTTTTGTATACATATTTCTATCAGTGGTGTACACGAATGTGAATGATGTGCATCTTTGTTCATAGTTTGATGGTAAGTCATACACGAGCCAAATGTATTGAATGAAGGACTATGAATGTTGGACATAATGCCAAGTATATGTATGATATGATAGATATTGGCATTTGATTTCATGTCCCTAAATATTTTGTTATCTCGATTGTCGTATTAGATTCAAGCGTCCTGGTAACTATCTCACAAATCAATAGCGCAGCAGTCGTCCTGTCCACACACGCGTGCCTTGGCGTCCCACTCTACGAAAACAAACATACTTGACTATAGACCAGGGATGTAGACATCAAATGCAGATGTCAAAAACGTTGGCGCCCAGGTGTCAACTTCTAGTTGCATTACGGTTTATTTCATTTAAGCAAAATTTAGCAAGCAATTGCAATCGTGTTATCTTAAAGTGTAGAACATGTGGTTTTTATTGGTTTCTGCGTGGTTGTATCAAACAGAGCCACTGCACTGGACGGTAACTTGAAAAGGCTATATAACACTGTACAGGAAGTAGGTTCTATGATATTATTTTCAGACGTGAGATGGTAGCTTATGAAAGAAAGGACAAGGTAAAAACGTGTAACTGTTAATAATTAGGACACATAGTTTTGTATCAATTAAATGGGCGAAGGAAGGTCGATCAAGGACTACTGAAGAATAAGAGGAATCGAAGGGGACTATAACAGCTGCCGAGTCATCCATACTATCAACATACATCATACCACCAATGCGTACATTTAACATATTTTTTTTTGTTTCTAAGTATAGTTGGAGACTTCTTATTTGAAAATGAGTGGTGTTGTAATCGTATAATTTAAAGGTGTGTGATCACTGTCTTGGCAACGCGTGGCTTGTAAATGTGTGGATATACTTACTTATTGTATAGTGTGATATCCGGCATCCATAAATCAGATGATGGGATTCGGATTTGCTCTATGCCGTCGTACTCATCTGGCTCCCAACGCAACATTTCGTCAGTCCATGTCTAGAAATAGGTAGCAGAAAGCAATTTATGATTGACAGACTGCAGTGGAGATGATGAAAGCTGCGATAACTTGATTACGTATATGTGGATGTCTAATTGACTGTGTCGATGGATGGTAGTTTGGTGGATGGGTGGGTAGGTAGGTAGGTAGGAAGGTAGGTGATCTGATTGATGAGTTTTAATTGTTTTGGTAGGTGAGTAGGTTGGTACGTCTACTAGGTCCAAAGGTAGATGAGTTTGTTTGTTTGTTTGTTTGTTTGTTTGTTTGTTTGTTTGGTTGGTTGGTTGGTTGGTTGGTAGATGGATGGTTAGGTAGGTAGGTAGTTAGGCAGGCAGGAAGGTTTGAAGGTGGGTAGATGGGTGGGTGGGTTGGTAGGTAAGTAGGCAGGTTGATAGGTTATTTGGATGACGAGTTGTGGTTGGTAGGTGGGTGGGTGGGTGGACTAGATAGGTTTAGTTAAGTAGGTAGGTAGGTAGGTGGGTGGGTAGGTTGATGTGCGGTAGGTATGCACATAGGTAGGTAGGTGTGTGATTTGGTTTATGAGATTTGGTAGGTAGGTAGGTAGGTAGGTACATTAGGTAGGTTGATAGGTAGGAGTTAAAGTGGGTGCGCGGGTAGGTAGGTGCGTAGGTAAGTAATGTATTTTATGAGTTTTGGTTGGTAGGGAGGTGGGTAGTAATAGGTAGGCGAGTTGTTACGTAGATTTTGGCAGGTAGGCAGGTAGGCAGGTATGTTGGTTGGTAGGTAGATAGATAGGTAGGTAGGTAGGTAGGTGCGTGAGTTTGTAGATGGGGGTGGGTAGGTATATGGATAGCCAAGCGAGTGGGTACTACGCATTGAGTAGGTAAATATGACATCTGAAAAGTCCTCCTGTTGTTGCAGACACATTACACCACGACATGGTGATCACCCAGGATCTTAGAGTTGTGAAAAGTACAGTATGTTCAAAATCGTTGTAATTGAACCAAATGTTAAGGTTTCCCTGTGAAAACGTCGGTCAGTGAGAGCATGAGTGCCTAACTATGAGTTTTATATAATTCCGCGAGTGTAGTAAACGGCAACATCGTATCACTAAATGTTA
>NC_135551.1:22526002-22668502 GCF_964340395.1 Glandiceps talaboti | reverse complement strand
AAAACAGTAGAATTGACACAATACATAAAGTCTAAAATGCATATTATTATAATAAGTTGTTATTATCTAGCTAATTATAAAGACTTAGCGTGGGAAAGCCGACAGCTAGTGGTATATTCAGGTTTGAAATCTAAATGAATCCCGGGGCGCACTTTTCATCATCAAATATCTGTTAGTGTGAAAATTATTGCAGCGTATTGGCGACATCATTTCATTATTCCAAACAAATACACATCAGGCTTCAGTCTGCACTTTTAATAATTTAACAAGTTTGTGATTACATGATAAACTTGGGGGTCTACTGACAAGGTGGCTTTACAAACATACACTCCTATCTCATCTAATCACGACAGATTCCCTTCCTGTCAAACAACATATGACAAGCCGACTACTTTAATTACTTTCGTGTACTAACGTTGGCGTCATTGTTAAGTTAATGTAAAGAAGAGCATTATTCAATTTCTATACCGTAATTCAATTTCATACATGTAATTAGTTTTCGTGGCACTGCAGAATTGAGGTGATGTTGCAATATGTAAATGTTTTCTATCGGAGCATCCTAGTTTTTCATTAAAAGAATTCCAGCCGTGCCTTCGATACTTTGCTTTAATCAGTATAGTTAACGAGTTGCGCCGAGCAATACTGTTCAGATGAGTTCAGCTGCGCGATTTTCCAATTTGTGTGTATTTCACTACGTTTTAATATTCCATAATGAGCTCCTCCACGGATTTTTTTCCTTAGGAAGCTCATTACAATATACTGCTGGAGGAATCGGTGCATTTTCTTATCTTACATGCTTTTCACAACATTAAGACTAAAAATAAACACACTTCTAGTATCATTAGCCTCCATAATATATCGATGTGGCAGTTGTAAGAGGGTGTCTCTGATTACTTAGTGCAATGGCTAATGACTCGTCCTAGACACTCCAAATGAATAAGCACGAACACAGATATTAAAAAACTTACCATGTCCGCTATCTGATTAAGGTTCATGTCAAAAGTCACCAAAATTGGACTTGAAAAGTTCTTGACGGGTCGTACTTTCTTGTTGTAATTTTGAAATAGTACGTTGACCAACTTCTGCTCACTACCAATCGCAGAAACTGTACAATAAAGACAGAATTCTAAATTTAGACTTGCAATCATTAGAAATTACCACCTGCAGATAAATTGCGATTGAGATATTTTATTAATACTACCCGTTTTCGACTGTTAATCATGAATCAAGTTATCCTTGGGAAATTACCATTTACGTCACAATACAAAAAGTACACAAGATCTTTAAAATGACCCAAGCATGGCTACGTATACGTAAGCTGAAAGCTTAATAAAATGCACGTATGTTTATACAATCATCCCCGCAGGCTCTTAAACTATTTAAAGGGATACCCTGGAATAAGACATTTTTGAAGAAGTCAGTGGGCTATGTATTACACGCTGCAACAATAAACGAACATATAGAGCATGCTAAAGGGGTTTCCAAGATGATACAAAACGTCATATATGTGGGGTTTTAACCTTGTACACATAGTTGGTCCCTTCGAACATTTTTTCGTTCAAAGTGGTGTCAAGTTCATGTATTACAACGCTTAAATCCTTAGAACCGTTGCATGTGAAATTTATTGAAATAGCATGTTGAATCACTAAATCGTTAAAGGGACACAAACTGAGTTTATGTTTTTTCGGGAAGTAATTTTTTCTGCATATTCAAAATTCATATTCAAAAGCACTCACAGTGTACTACTTACTGGTGTATACTGAATCATCACTTGCATTTAACTATAATAATAACTAAACTGATATTAGGATATATCTGGTAAACTATCACATGACGTAATTAATTATACGTATCATAAAATGTACAAGAACCCCTACTATACAATCAACAGTTCTAACAATGCCATCTACTACATTTTCACCTCGATAGGCTTAACGATTTCTAATATTTTCTTTCTCAAAATTCACATTTATTGTGCGCTTTTCACAATTCACAATCGAAGACATTTTACACAATTGCACATACAGTAATAGGCAATTATTAAGCTTAAACTCAATATTGAGACCTTTTAGGTACATTCCAAGATGTGTAAAACCGATAAATCAACCTCTAATACTGCTCCTGAACAAATACTAACTAAACGTACTTGCAGTGTGTTAGTTTATTTTGTCGGGGAGTACTTGGTAAAAATCAATTTCTCAAGAAGTGTAACTTTAAGACACTTGTTTCAAGGCAAAGGCTTCAAATCTTACAAAAGTACACCGATATTGCATAATGGTAGCTCACACAAAAATAACGCAGAAATGTTGGTAAACTGTTTATTATGTTGATGAAATGAGCAGTATAGTAAGATTCTTGTGGAGACAGACTATAAAGTGAAGCCGTGTTAGTGATAATTTGGTCTATAGCCATACTGTGAATGTAGCAATATTAGTACGACTGGGGAACTAATGAAAAGAAGCAATGTAAGTGAGTTTTTTTGTTCAGTAAGACGACAAGGTGGAGTCACATAAGTAAGATATCTGTCGAGACAGAAGATGGTTTGTTTCTCGTCAACTTATTTTCATTTCACCAGTATATACATCATGATAATTATACACATTAGAGTGTGTTTACGAAGAGTTATAATTAACACATAAAATACAAACTTGTTTTTATAATATTTGCTTGTTTGTTTGTTTGTTTGTTTGTTTGTTTGATTGATTGATTGATTGTTTGTTTGTTTGTTTGTTTGTTTGTTTGTTTGTTTGTTTGTTTGGTTGGTTGGTTGGTTGGTTGGTTGGTTAGTTGGTTGTTTGTTTATCAGTAATATTCTATGGGGATAACATATAAATATCAATATGAAAGCCACAAATAATGACATCTTCAATAAAACATTAATATGTGTGTGTGTGTGTGTGTGTGTGTGTATTTTGATGAACCTTTTGATGTAACACTTATACCATTTATATAGACGACATCATTGCAATATGAAGTAAACCATTAGGGAAATTAGGACACAATTAATTATGGAATGGAGAAGCTCTACAAAGTTCAACAGTAAACTAATCTATGGTTTTCAAAATGAGGCCTTGAAGGACTATGTATCTACAATTGATATACTAGTGGGTCATTTCCTCGATATTATTAATCATTCCATGGATGACTTTGGTCATCATTTATATACATTTATCGATATTCATTTTTTAATACGTCTCATTTTTCATTGGTTATAATTCTCTTCGATTTTTTCTAATAATAAGATTTCATATATATTGCAATGTATACGAAGTAAAAGGTTAAATCTGGTCTTCCAAAGCTTACTCAAATACGACATACTGTACCTTCGTAGGGAGAGCAATATCGCAATATTAATTTTCCTGATTTATCATCAATATGGTAAACCATGTCAGATGTACACACAGTAATTTATCGCGGTTCATTCATAACATCATTTATTTGGCGATACATACTTCAGATGATCACAACATACAGGTCGAGTGAGAACGCGTATCTCTGGAAGGATCATGCCATATCGTAAAAATCTTCATGTGTACATGGACCTATTTGAAATCACATAGTTTACTTGTAAAAAAAGTGAACATTATGGACATTAAAAAAAATGTCAATGTATGCAATTTATGAGCACTCCAGAAATAACGCCCACAGTTGGGAAAACGTGTTACTCCCTAAGCCTTAGCCTTGTGTTATATTGGTTCTGGTTCGCTACGCAGTAAATGATAAATGGCCAGTACTGTCATTTATTTTTAGTTCGATAATTCTTGTCTAAAAGCTAACTAAAACTTAAATCCCACCGTTGTTCCATTTCAGCATGTTAGTGTAGCAAACATTCACGATAATACTATTATATAAATCCTACAGTTTCAAGTGAACAAAGTCTACGCGAAATAATGTAGAACATGTATAGTTGTTTAAGTCGTGCGACGTGACTATTATGTAACTCCATAAATCTATTTAGTGTCACCTTTTCAGATTTCACATTTGTATCAATAAAACATAGATTAAGTCATAACACAGATCAGAAATAATTTCAGTCTGTAGTTTCTCGACAAACATTGGGATTATATTAAGAAGCCCCAACGTGCCTTGATCAGTTGTACAGTGACCCTTGACAGTTTTCAAGCCAGAAATTAAAAGAAAAATAACTGTCCAGAAGAAAGTATATAGCGCAAATAGTAATGAGGAAATAATTGATGATATAATTTCAGAGGATTTGAACGGTAGGACAATTCATTCTTACACATCCCTCTTACTATCTTTGCACAATGTACTTACTATGGCTGTTTCCATATATTTGCAACAAATTTGTATTTATCTTGGCTGGCAAAGAGCCTTAGTTGTTGCTGTGGTCTTAGTTGCAAGGCATATAGTAGCCATTTTTTTCTATGTTTATCCACATGCTTATCCATATCCCTGTTGTCATCTTTGTCATCATTATATGCCATAATTTCACCATTGCTATGGGCGTGGTCTTAGTTTCTAGGTAAATGTGCGTCAGCGTTTTAATGTTTATCCACTTGCCTGCACATCCCTGTAATCTTTGCAATACACGCCATCATTTGGTTGTTGCTATGGGCGTGGTCTTTTTACTAGGCATATATGTGTTCAATTTGTAATGTTTTTCATTTGCCTATTCGTATACATGCCTGTAGTTATCCTTGTAATATACACCGTCATTTGTCTGTTGCTATGGGAATGGTCTTGTTGCTTGGCAACAAGACCGTTTATTTTATCTTATTTTTTATTTTTTGAATTTATATATCCACTTGCCTATCCTTCCCTCTTCTTATCTACGCAATAAACTCTGTAACATTAATCCATCTATCCCTTGAATTACTGAATATGTCAAAGGTTCTTCTGAATCGATTAAATGTAGTCCGATTTTATCACCAAACAATTGGTTTTGACATAGCAATCCCTCACTTTTCCTTCCGTAGGGATGCTTCATTTTGTGTTTATTAAGTAGAAAGGCCACTTGTACAAAACAGTCTCTTTACAATCATAATACAGGACTATCTTTCCAATTCCGTAGGATTATTTCTGTAAGCATATACAAGTAAAACTTGGAATTAAAAACGTGGAATTAAATGAAATAGAGGGATGAGTGGCATTTAATACAGCCAGCTATTGCCATTGTAATGAAACACACTCTAAAAATACCGGAATAATACTTGGGTAATATAATATTTTCTGTTTATACCGTGTACAGCTACATTGTGATGCTTGTCAATGATAAGAAGAAGCCGTAATACCTAAGTATGCTGAAAATAGATCAGTAGGGGTCACACACGATTTTCCTTTAAATCGGAATAGAACATTAACACAGCCGACTTTCATATCTTCAGCCATCATCCGTAATCATAATCGGACAATAACTATAACTCTAGGACGTGTGCATTACCAGGACTCCCAATGGTGTCATAAAAATGCATTAAGTATAATGTGCGCCAATTTAGCCTCCAGTATAGTTTTGTAAACCACTCAAGCGGCAAGGAACAAACTTCAAGCACAATTTTTTACATTTCCTTGCATGACCCCTTTACGACCAATAAGAGCTATTAAGTTGGGAAGATGTCATTTTATGATCATATCAATTGTAGAGTCACATGGTGGTTTTAGCGAGTTCTTCGTACGGATCATTGCCTTTATGCATTACATTTTCCCCTACATATACTTCTCTTAAAAATGCACTTAGACAAGCAGATGTGTCATGCTGTTTTCCCATTTTAAAAGAAACCCCTCAGGTTCTGTGATGAGTATCTCTAATGGATATTTTGTGACGTGACATAAACACTTCTGAAATCACTGTTCTCTACAAAGGGGATTAAAGATGAAGTATTTAATTGCTACTGATAATCCATAATGTACTGCTTTTAACTATCGCTTGCTTTGTAATATCCCTACTGAGACAATTAGGAAACACTCACAATGTCTTAAATGTAGGCTTCCTAAAGAATTACACGGTTAATATTATTCCCATAAACATAAACATTATATAAGAATCGGTCGTTTGAAAGTAGGAAAATTGTCATTATGATAAATATATGAGTATTTTCAATACACTAACATCAGGAAATGTATTTATTTTACTGAGTTATAATGTAAAACATACCTCGTTGTAAAATGAGTATTTAAGTGATTGGAAACGTTGAAGTAGTTTTACGGTGGTATGGCTTTACCTACATAAAGTGGCACATACTGGGTTTATAACCCTTTTACTAAACTGAAAATGCTTACATAAAACCTCAGATAAACTATTATAGTATAATATGTATGTCGGTGCATGTGCCTTCTCTTAGATTACAATTGCCTTTTAATTTTGTTAGAAAAGTTGATTGCCTAATATGGATTCCGTATAAAATGTCATTGGATCATCTATATGTGTTATATATATATATATATATATATATATATATATATATATATATATATATATATATGTGTGTGTGTGTGTGTGTGTGTGTGTGTTATACAAGGTTTGAGTTCAGTGAATTGCAAATAATAGTTACATTTGCTTTAGTAAGTAGAATACTATAGTAACTTTTAAATATGCAGTATAAGTCGCAGGCACATTATAAACTTCGATTGCGTTCCTTTGAATTAGCATTGCAAGATACACGTTCGATAAAGCTTGAAATATTACTTTACACGGTGTGGTATAAGGAAGACCGAACATTTACACTAGGTGTTATGGCTTAACTGGTATAACGTAATACCTCCCTGATAACACCGTCGTAACTATTAAACAAATATAATACGTGAAGAAATAGCGTATCTGCTAATCTTTTATATTTCGCTTGGAATCCCCGTAACAATATACTTTAACATGTTTAATATAATTGCTGTGTAATTGAAAATTATGCAACATTAAGTCATTTCATTTTATATTTCAACAGAAATAGAAATACAATTAATTGTATCTTCCTTCAAGCTGTACACGCAAATTGAGTTAATCTACCGTTAGATTTCCAATAAGGTAAAGACTAAATCAGAACATCTGTGTACTAACTCAAATAGTGCAAGTCTTCCTGTATATTGTTGAATTTCTAGTTATGAAAATAAAGGTTCGTCTTTGTGAAATGCGATTGAAAAAGTATTGCCTTTATGACAGATTTGCCCTGATTTGATTAGTTTTGCCATACAACAGCTACGACTTGATTAACATCTGAACACCATTTCAAATTTTGTTCCTTTTAACTTTGTTTTTTTGTGTGTTTTTGTTGTTGGGGGAGGGGGTTCTCATTTGTTGAATATATGTAAACCTACCCCGATTACCAGTAAGCTTTCAACACATCCAAGTGCATCAATAGATAAATAATGTCTTCATTCACACCAAACATAGATTCTAAATGCTCTTGCTACTATCATTGGCTGATCATTGGCTCTTAGAATATGATCATACACCTAATTTACCTAGTAATGTCCATTGTGAAATTAAAAAAAATCAAAGTTGCGAAGAAAGGAAAAATGAAACACCACAATCAAGTAAAATTTAAAAGTATAAACTGGATAGAATGCAGTTATTTGTGCTAGACGTCATGCGAACAGAAATATGGAAATCACTGTCATCTTCCTTACAGTAATGTGAGTATTCTGTTATCTTTCATACTTATTTAAACCAAACTAGCTATTCGGGGATATAAGCAAAGCAACTTTCAATATATGAAAGGATGAGGGACTCGAACTGAAACAAAGACGGGTGGTTGCCATGACGACACCAGTTGTAGGATTTAATTGAAAGATGACTCCGAAGGATAAGAATAAGGTTTACGTATACTTGATATGCTTGGAGAAACTAAGATTTGGTTTAAGCCATGTGTTATGAGACGGTATGCCATAGTAGTCATGTCATCAGTGATGTATTTGACTCTGGAGTATACAATTACTGTGCTTCTAAGAATAGTAAATAAATGGACATGTTTTCCCATGACAAAGGACTATGCAATATAATTCCTGGAATTGTGGATTGTATACATGTAATATTTGATTATCATGTTAATCGATTATTGTAAATGCTAAGTTTAGAAATATTTTACTTCCATCTGATAGTAAAGATAAGCTTAATGATAAATAGTATTGTTAATATTACATTACATGATCGATTTATCGATATTTCAGAAACTCCATAAATACATTTCGTTATATTCATTTACGATATGTATTTTTCTATGTATTCATATTTTTCTCTTCATCACAGGTTTTACATGAAATTGCACAACAGTGACAAATATGTAATAACAAATACCACCATTAATATGCAAATTACATAAACTTACATGCCCAGAGCACGTCAATTCATAAACTGATGACCTTAAAGTTCAATGGTCGTTCAGTACGCATGTCAGGATGCTTTGTGTTGTTGTCAAACATGATGCATCGCCTCATATTCACTTTTGTAAGTCGTGTAAACTCCTGCTCAGAAAAAAGGTTTCCTATCCACACTCTGTAACTTACTAGGTATTCGTAGCATGGGACCCATCGCAAGTATATGAATCGGGCGGCTGCTGCATTAGAATCCATTGCCCTTTTACACGACTGCATTCCGTACGTTCAAGATGTATACATTGAAGATTCCATCAAAGGCAAAGCAATACAAATTTTCCAAAAGCCTGTTTTTCCTATACTCGTCTACTTGTAGTCTACTACATTCTGCACTTTTCTGTTCTCTAATACTGATTTTAAGGTCTTTGTTACAGATGTTGCAAAAAATGATTGCTTAGAAATATTGTTGTTTGCAAGCAACTCGCCTAAGTGTAAGAATTAGCAGAAATGCTTATGCTTGCAACAAATGCAACTCAATAAAGCATCTTTTCTCTATCATCTACCTGACATAACATTGTACCCCACTCACCTAATATACATTAGGCAAATCAGGAATATCTCAAATACCCCATCTCTAAAACAATGAAAATATGATTCAATGTCCTGCAACAAAGGAGCGGTTCCGTTTTCCCCATCTGTAAATTAATATTCCTGTACGTGTGCATATGTCTTATTCTGTAATAGAATAATTTCAAATGAGTTTTGATTGTTCATTACTTTCGATGATTAATGTGAACAAACTACAAAAGTGTGGTCAGCTGTACTTAATAGGAGTGTATGCGCATGACTCTTTTGTCAGACGATTAGTCATTGCTTCAATTCCTTCATGTGTTCGTTACGATGGGGCGTACCGTGTATTGTTTAGGCTATTTCTGACTCCATAAAGTTTATTTGTCATCAAACAAATTCAATTTGAAGGCACCTAATAATCAAGAAATAGATAGGTAAGAGATAGACCTCAGTCAACCATGACTTCTTTTCTGCGTGGAAAATGCATCAAGATCAGTTGATAATTATCGTACATGTTGGACATCTAAAACCCTGTCTACCTTATCCGAGAGCCTGCTTAAGTGGTGCACTTCTAAACCTATCAATGTATAGCGTTACAGAATTGTATCCCACTACCGATACTCTGCAGGGCTGTAGATATGTATGCTTTGCTATTGTGGTCATCTTGGTAAATATACGTACATCTGACTAGAAACTGTGCGTACTATATATGGCTTTGTGTTATGTTAATATATCTAGAACGCAGCATTGCTATCCTTAAGGTGTAATGAGGTGCTTAATTTGATTCCTTGCTTTTTAGTTCTTTGTGAGACATTCAGTATACCTAACGGCAACATTGCTACATGGGTTTGTGCACGATATTTAGTGTTAAGTGTATATTTGGAACAATCTATGTCTTAAGGTTTAGTGAGCCGCAAGTCTTGTCCATTTACCAATTCACCAATTTGCAAATTATGCTGGCTAATGGTTCAGCTGTCAGTGTGTATATTAAGTAAAGAGTTCTTTTTTGGTAGCAACCTCTGCAGGAAATGACTTCACTTTGTAGAGTTGATTTGGTGGCATATCTAATGAATTACCATTGTTGAATGAAAATCAGAATAACTGCCTGAAGTCTTGGTTGACTTAATGATATGCTTTAGAAATAAGTTAACTTCATGTGGCCTCGTTTTCTGATACTCTGGGGTCAGTGAGTAATATGATTGACTTAGTTCAAGTCATGAATCTCGACTTATCATCCAAAACATATACAATTTCATATGATTGGAGGGGTCAACACAGGTTAATGTAAAGTATGAACTTCGGGGAAAATCGACATATTCATGACAACATTTAAAAAAAAGTTGAATATGATGTATAGAAACAACACACTACCATAGAATAAACAATTACAAAGTGTACTCGGTTCGCTGCACCATAACCTCAATATGGTCGATGTAACCCATTAAAATTTAAGATAATAACTCGGAGGGTAACAATCTTTCCTTTCACACTATGTGAACTTTTATGTACTTCTTACGATGGCATTATTTCATTGATCCAACATGTACGGCTGAATGAACATGTCGACGCCAACATGTGATGTGTGTTCGGTATCCCACCCCAACAACTTTATACCGGTACGTATGTTGACGACGGACTCTTCGCTCTAATAGACCACAGGCTTGAAAGTTCAACGTATACGTAATACGAAGCATATGACAGAACCAGGCTAGGCACAAATCTCTCTAAAAAATATAACATATAAGCGTTCGTCGTTCTCCTTTTCAATCATTGACAATGTGAACAATACATGCTGACAACTAAACAAATTATGTACAATTCAACGCGAGGTACAATAAAAGGAGCTTATGTTCAAAATGCATGGGGGAAATGTCCTTACACTATTCCTCTCTGCTGTCGCCTACATACATATGCTTTCACAGGCGTGGTTTAAGCCGAATGCATTGAAAGGTTCATGTTGTGCTTCTGTAGCTTTACATACGGTTACATTTACACGCTTTCAAATTGTTAAAATTTCTCCCCTTACCTTAATTATACAAAGATTACTACAGACTTTTTCTCAAATGCACTTTCTGTTTTGTCTACTTGCATACCCGACAACATCCTGTTGCTTTAGTTGCATGTTACGGGTCACTAAATCTACTTTTTCCATTTTGTGTTTGCACGCTATTTGGTAGAGCCAGATGGTTACGAGTGATGAATGCTTCAAACGGTAATACTATTTTGTATGCATGTGCTGTTGCAGTATAGAAACATTCTGTTCAAGCTGTAAGGCTAATATGTACTGTAGTCTGGACGCGGTCATAACTTATTCATAGCTTATCGCAAAAATCAGATCAATATTTAATATTTCTGGATATTATCATCATATTCACTGGTTCTATTTTTGGCGGAGAAGTTGAAAAACTCGCCTCATGCATTACTCATTATTCGAAGATATGATATGTGGCAAGCAGAAAAATACGCGACTTGCACCAAATGATTATTGAATACATATGTAAAGAAGGCCCCAATATCTGTGCTATCAATTGAAGTTTGGATGTTTATCTGTAGTGCGCTAACCCGCACACTGTCGAACAAGTACATTTAAATCATGAATGTCCTGCTGTCGATAACTGCGCCACACATCATCCGCTCATGTTTATAATGTATCAATTTGTATCAAATATTAACATGAAGTCAGTGCTAACATTGGATAATAACAATCTGACAACCCTTTTATCAGAAGTATATATGGAAAGTAAGTCTTCAATAAAGAACATCCACTGGCTTCTTAATTGCTAGGTTGATTCAGAATTAGATGCTGAACATCAGCAGGGAAACCTTGAAACGAAAACGAAAATCCCATGGTGTCATGCCACATTCTTAACACAAAGAAAGATGTAATGATGATGTAATGCATTTGGCAAAAAAGTACCATCATATCGTTATGTATATAGAGAATCTATTAACTACATATCAATGTCCTTTTTGGTTTGTTATTTTGGATAAAAATATATTATAGTAGCATGTCATATTTCAATGTATGCACGATTTGTGTAATAAATTGACTAGCCCATGTAAGAACTAATATATAGCGTGTATGTATACGTTGTAGGGAAAGATAATCAACAAAACAAATTTAAGATATATTCTTCATTGGTAGATATCACCTCAAAAATGCATCTTTTGGAAGATTGGAGAACGAATGTAACTGTTTCATTTACAGCAAATGGCGCCAACGTTCACATTAGACGGTAAATCTCACAGCTGCATTCCAAATACTTGACCGTATCAAATTTGTATTCAAAGCTGTAATCTTACTGTCAATACGCCAATCGCAAAGTTTCATACATTCGTTAATAGCTTTCGATTCGGTTAGGATATGAAAGCTTTTATTCAGATGCATTTCTATGTAACCAAGTTGTTCTTCTTGGTGCTCAACAATGATGTGGCCGTCATCACTCAGTGTATTAGTAGTGGACCCATTCTATTTAACAGGCCTGTCCTTGTGGATTTCCGACTTCAATAGACGTCCATACTTAAAGTGTAAGAATCATTAACACGTGTCAGATATCTTCTATATGTCGTTGCCAATATATCCGTCTTTTGCAACGATATGTCAACGATGATCAGCTGGACTACATTACTAGATTGTCAATGGAGGCCTTCTGAACACGATGATTTATATACAAATATGATATTGTTGTTTTCTTATACACTCGATTTAAAAAACATAATATTTTTCGTAAATTTTTAAGACATTGATATGCCAATTATGTTCAGTTTACAAGTACCTGCTGCGCAAAAGTGTACATTTTTTATTAATGTTCTGAATGTGTATGAACAAATCAGACAATATGACTTCACAAAGCAGCATGCATGTGTGTCAACAATCTGCCTAAAATGTCAAATGTCAGCTCTATTGAAATTGCAAGAATAATGCTATGTATAACCCTTATGACGGAGTGAGTAATTCTTATTAATGTTAACGTTCTTAAATCAGATATCCTGAATTCACAAGTCAGTATTGGTAAGTGTCAACAATCTGTGTAAAGTGTACCCATCAATTCTTTGACATCGAATAATCTCGTTTATTCACATGCCAATTATATTCAAATAGCAAATATAAAGTTGTTTGAGTCTCTTGGGACAGAGTGAAGAATGCTTGCCAGTGTTCTGAAACTACATGAACAAATAAGAGACACTGAATTCACTAGTCACAGTGCATGGGTCACATCTACTCGGCAAAATTGTAACCATCAATTTGTTACCATCTGATAGTATGTCTCATTCATTTGTCAATTATATCCAGTTTGCAACAATAAGGTTACGTATTCCCCTCGGGACAGAGTAAAGAATTCTTATTAATGTTCTAAATCAGATATCCTGAATTCACAAGTCAGTATAGGTGAGTGTCAACAATCTGTCTCATTTTTAGCCATCAATTCTTTGCCATCTAATAGTCTGATGTATTCACATGTTAATTACATTCAAATTGCACGAATAAGGTTATGTATGTCTCTTTGAAAAAAGTGAAGAATTGTTATCAATGTTCTGAGAGTATATATGAATAATATCAGAATTCCCCAGTCATAGTGCGTGGGTGTAAAGAATCTATCTTAAAATATAACCATCAATTTGTTCCATTGCTAGCCAATATTTTGTATTTGGTCTTCCCCTTTTCACGTACGTTTGTCGTTGTATAAAGCTCAGTAAGTGACATTTTGTAATAAGTAGTACTCAATGTGGAGTCAGACTGAAAACGCGCTATGTTTAATGCAGAGGTGGGGGCTGTTAGGGTGGGCATTCGTCACATATAGCTGATGAAGTACATCATGTCAGCTTTGTGTTATCATAAAGTATCATATCGATGAATGCGCAACAATAACAGTATTCAGTTATGTCAAGTTAAGAATCAATATGGGAATTATGAGTTTGAAATGTTGTTACACGTTATATGACATATATGATGTATTCTCAGCAAACTTCTCATTCATATCTTTATTAATTGTTGTTTTGACGATTAAAAATCGTTGCAAATTCAATTAAACTCCTTTTAATTCCACTTTGCGTAACCCTTTATTTATTTAGATTCATGCCAGTTTATGAGGACCATTTTGTTATAAAGTGGGACACTTTGTCAAAATGTTCAAATTCAACTCCGAACCTCACAGAAAAGCTTGAGATTTTAGCAAAAAGTTAAAAACAAGTGGTGAACACATAATTTACTTAATATACAAGGACATATTTTAAGAATTTTCGAACCCTCCTCCTTGGCATAAGCATCGCATGGGATTATTCGTTTGTTGTGGGAAAACCTTTCTATAGCTCTTTCAGAAAAATGTATTTCACACTTCAATATTATCCTAAGTTAACACTAAGTATTTTCTTTGGGGCCACTAACGGGTTTCTTATCTCTAAAATAAAATCCTCTCCCAAACTTGTGGTTTCAGTAACAGAGAGATAACACTGATTCAGACTATACAAAAAAATCTTAAAATGTGCCTGAGTATTTGCTTAAATCCATCACTTCAACCAGTATGCAGTTAGCGATTTGAAACATTTCTTCAACTTCAAACTTATCCTTCAGTTAGATCTAGTATTTAGTTTTAAGCGTATTTTTAAACACAGTCATATACATTACATGAATATCTTAAACCTAGAGCAATGACGAAACAAGGTCCATGCTTCCAAATAGATTGCTTTTCCCATTTTAAGCTCAAAGTTGTGTTATTAACACTAATTGTTTATATATGTATTTAACGAGGTCAAGAAATACTTTCAATCTCATGGTATCAAGTTACGTGACTTAAAAAGCATTTGCCCTCAGGGCTATAATATATGTTCATCGCATCATATCTTCAAGCAACTAAATATTGAAAATCTATTTTGAAAATAGTAAAGTTATTATTTTATATGAAACAACTAAACAACTCATGTATCAATCACGATCGACGTTCTTAGTTGCAATATGATTATAACTATATTATGTACCTGACTTAAATCCTTAGATAATTATTGACATTCTATATGCCAATTTAGACTTACAAGATATAACTTTACAATGTTCGTTAATTGGGAAATTTGCCCTGTCTTGAGAGACGACATCGCAGTCGAAGTAGACATGAAGAAAAGACACAAATCCCTGCTCTTGATTAGATTTGCTAAATCTACGGTATTCGGACTTCAAATCACAATGGAAAAATAATTGATTTGGGGAAATCCACAGTAATTGTAACTGATACCTCTTATCCCAGACGTCAAAAGGGTCAGATGCGTACAGATTTTCATATTTCAAAACATACGTGCATGCAATTCTAAGCACAATCAAATCAAATAGAAATTGTACACTTTGACAGAGCTACTTTTGAAGACTATTTGCTTTGAAATTGTGTCACGTCAAAACACAAATCAACATGTAGGTACAATGTCTATGTTTTGCCATGATTTCGACTTTTAACCATCTATTTTGATGCCTTGCCAAGACAAATCAGACATCTACACAGTCAATATATTGTGAGATTGTCGAATCAATATTTAATACCGTCATATTTGAGTACTCCACTGCATTTGCAAATTTAAAGAATATTCATAGAACCTATGCATTTGACGTGTTGGCCACGTAAAATAACAATCCTGCAAATGCAAATTTGGCGGCATTTCTGTCCTATGTTTGTTCTATTGTGAAAGATTTACCAAACCATAATAAACTGACGCAATTTGTTAACTCTAGGCTTTCCTTCCATTAACAGTGTTTACTTTGCGGATATGTCCGTGCATTGACAGCCATTTCTCTTAATCAACATAAATAAAACGTGGTAACGAGGAATGATTAGGAATGACACTGATGTTATCTATGATTATATCTTCACACTGCTGTTTTCATGCAATCTTCATTTTCATTATCAATACAAATGAAACACAAGATGTCGAGAAGTACATGTATATATACAAACAACTGCATTCACTTTCAAGAAAGACTAGACACAAATTTGCCTTGTTGTTCATAGTATCTCCTTGGTTTACTATTGTTTTCTTGAAACATTCTTACTTGAAGAATTGTCATAGATAATTGAAGTAAATGTTGACTTACTCATATCGGTGATCTGATAGTAACAATCGTTAATATACATATTATAAGCTAAAAGCTGGTGTGCATTTTTCTGTGATGAACTCGACCACTTATGAAAATGCTTTTAATAGTGGTCAGTAACAGGTTAAATTTGTTTGACAGACAACAAGTTTCGTCGTTTTGGATTTGACAATTGGGTAATAGAGCTCTGATCATTACCCAGGTGTTCACAATGACATCTTAACTAGCTAATAAGGTTTACTGACAAATTGAGTAATCTCCTCTTTAGGCGATCGAGCTTTTGCTATGGAAGAAACCTTTTCTCTTCTTCCTGTGAGCGGAAACACATAAACTATGTCTGTAATATCCCGCATATTCCCTTGACAAGAATTGTTAAGTTCTTTTTTCGAGTTTCTATATGCCAGATAAAAATGTAGATGTTGGTAATTATGTCGTAAAGATGTGGAGACAGGAGGTAGGCGAAATGTCTGTGCATACACAAAAACATCAATGGCACAATAGTATGTTATCGGAAATAGTGGGACATATTACAGGATATCAAACGCATTCTTTAGACTTTAGAGGAAAAGAACACTTCAACACTTGTATGGTAACAATTCTTCAGAAAACACATGACTTAACGTCAGACAGTTTTTAATTTCAAGTAATTAATCTTGTTGATTTTGGGTGAATAGATACCATAGACATTTTGCTAAGAAGTGATCTCCTTCCTTTCTATTCTTAAGTATCTCTTTAGTCAGTAATGATCTTTCAATGTACCGACAGTCTATAGCTGCACTGTCGCTGTCTCTACTAAATAAGGCCAAGTCTCTGATTCTAACCAGACCCAAAATGATACTTATCAATTTGCTGAATAAATGAAGCCTTTTGAAGTACCGCTATCACGATCAGATAGCTCAGAAATTTTGTTTTTACAACCTACATAACTGTTAGTTATTAGGTAGAGAGTTCGACATAAATTCATAATCACACTGTTATGAGATTGTAAAAGTGATATTCAAGTTTGCGTTTCTATTCGTTGTTACAAACAGTTCAAAGTTAACGATTTTGCAATAATAACAATTAATAGCTAAATACTGATACGTGTATTATGGTCAGCGTTCTTATACGGATGTGCAATATTTCAGGTTATATTATGGAGTAAAGTGATAAGACTATGTATATATATATATATATATATATATATATATATATATATATATATATATATATATATATATATATATATATATATATATATATATATATATATATGGTTTATATCCATAGTTTCCTACCACATATTGAACAATCAATTATCTCTAGTGACTGGATGGAAAGGGGAACTTTAACAACGAAGGATAACGATCAACTTTGTAACCATAGATTCATGAGTTGTGGACACTTGAACCAGGTCTCTATCTTGTTATGTTTGGGTTTAATTTAATATTACCCTCTACATCTAAACCTAAACTGAATGCATCAAGTAAAATGTAACGTTTCACACACTTAAGCTATATTTGAACATAAGACGCGCTTTTAATGTTAGAGAGATACATATTGGGCAGGGTCTGGTGCGACGTAATTGCAAGTCTTAGAATACTTTCGAAATTAAGACCATCGAAAGCGTGTATATTGAGTTGCTAGAAACGTAATTCATCTATATTGCGCAATATTGCAATCCTAGGGAAATCATAGACGTTTTACGACTATCTTTACCATTCTGTCATTGCGAATGTTAGTCACGAAATATTTAACTTAAATGTGTGTTCTTGTGATATGTTGCAACTTGTAATGTTATAACTAACAACACTAGTCATATAAACACAGGATGTCGATAGAAACATGGAATGTCGATACCTGAACTTTCTCAGTCATACATTGATCAATTGAATTCCATATTTCATTTAACTTCCATTCACGACAGAAAGACCGGTGAAAACCATCGATTGGACAGCAAATCAATGGTTCAACATAATAGATCTTTGATTTTTGGATTTTAAGTATAAATATCTCACATCATACATGTCTAATAAAGTGTATATTGACGGATATACACCAGTCGTTATTTTAATACCCATAGTCATATCAAACAGAAGTCAGTATTTCCCAAGAACCGTGCTCTCAAACATTGGAAAGGATTACTTTTTTCAACAAAATACCTTCCTGAAATTTAAATATATCGACATTTGGATATAATTCCTGGATATAAATCCCTTTTTAGCAACTGAAACTGTGTAACTTGATTTATAAATTCACATTTTGAAGAGTACTATTCATTTCTACGTATTTTCAAGAATATGCTATTCTTGTATTCATTATAAAGGAATTCGATTGTAGCACCACATACGTAATGGTAAAAATTGTCCTTTGCCCTAGAAAACTCAGTTATTCACTACAAAAACTGCTTTCTGTATGGATTATAGTAGTTGCACTTAAAGAACACATTACTGGTGACACATCATTCTTTAGACGCATACTCTCAGCTTTCCCTTCTTCCCATTAGGAACAGGTGTACTCAAGCAAATGTACCCCCATCATCCATCCAAAATGTTCGCAGTCTTTTCATTTCTTTTGAACTCACTGATTCAGGCATAGGAATAAAAATGCCGAGTTGTAGTTCGTTCAAAATTGATTTATTGTCGTCATACATGTCCATTATTTCAACAGGAAGTTTATTGTCATACGCGAAAAAAGGCCTCCTTCTGCAGATGTTTTCAGTACTAATGAAATTAAGATATATTGTATACAACTCCTCAATCCATTACATGTTTACAAACCTGACACGATTTCCGATGGTTGAAAGTGTTCTTGCCCTCGTTAAACGTGAGACGTTCAACAAAGTCTAATTTGTACTGTCTGGACAGGACTTAAACCGGCGTCAATAAATTCACTGGTCACTCGGACCGTAAATAGCCATAGAGGTCAATAAAATGAATATTACCATTACCCTCATTTAGAACAGTTATATATCCCTTACCAAGGTGTTCAATAACTATTATTATTTTTCACTGGATGTCAATAATTATATACCACTCAAAAAGCACTGAATGTTTCAAAAACTTCACCACTTACTTAGGCCAACAATGACCAGATGTTCATTTCAATGCCTACAACATATGCCTATAGCTCGCCAATTGAAAAACAATCATATAAAACATATAAGAGTGCATTCCTAAATGAAGATCAGTGAGATGTCCCTTCACAGGTGTTATATAATACTATTTGTTCCACTTTTCTATAAAATACCAGTTCACTTTCCCTAGATATATTCCAAACAGCCAATATTCTGGGTTCACACGAGAGATAAATTCCTTCGCTAGGTCTATAATAACCATTAACCCCTTCTATTATATGTACTGAAACTAGTATACACACGTAATATAAATAATTGTGTGGTTCCGATTACGCTCAAGTTTAGAATAGGTGGGGTAGGTAGATTTTTTATTTCATATTAGTATATGTTTTTTTCATGTGTGAGTGTCTAATTTAGGTTTTCCATTGTTTTCCAAATGGCCTCTGTATTATTTATTTCTTCCTATTAGATGTACATTCATTACAGATTGGAAGAACGGTTTCATAATTATTGTCTTTTTAAGTTTAAGTTTTCCACATCCACTATTTCTCGTGAGACTTCAAAATTTTTGCGATTTTATTTTTGTTCTCGAACATGTCAACAAACTTTTGTGGTCGGCAGTGAGAAACTAGGTGGAGTCAGGTAACCGGAACCAAACAATTTGTTTTAGGCCTTACTCAGCTCTTTAGCAACTGATACCTTCTGATTTAGATTTGCAATTACTAGACATACTTTACGTGGGTTTTGGATATCTTGTTTCTTCTTTTATCATATTTTAAATTGATAGTATCTTTCATGTATTGTAAGGACTACAGCCATTAACATAGATGAGTTCAAGGTCGGCCTGAAAATGTATATATCGTAAACTCAAATGGACCAAATGTAGCCATTTCATCATTCTCTTTTACACACATTGATTTTGTTCAACTTATACCTACATCTAGATGTGTTTATTAAATCCTTTATCAGTTGCCCTTCTTTGATTTGCTGATGAAGATTTCGAAATGCATTGGCCTTTCTCCCTATTCATATATTTGATTTGGTTCAACTTATTCCTCTGCTGATATAGCCTTTTACACTGTGGATAAGACACAGCTCGAAACGTCTACATTAACTTGATTTTTCAAGGATTGAAGTCAAACCATATTACTTCGTATACTATTATATTTGGACCTTGATACATTTTATAAAGTGTTCCACTTAGCCAACTTCAGTTTATTCAAATCTCGGGTGGGTAAGTTGATGTGATATTTATATTCACGTCAGGGTGACTTTTGTTAAACAGCTGTCAAAAATCCCAGTCTTTGGCATGGGATATTCTTCTGAGCCAATACTCGTCCTTGGGGCATTGGCAAACTTTGTTGCTAATTCAAGACTACGAGCAAAGGGCAATGGAATAACCGCTGATCAAAACAGATCTCCGGAACCGTTGGGAAAAACGATGCTCCAAGTCATGTCCATAGGGTATAAGAACATTGTTTCCGAATTTAAACTTTATTGTGTTGGTTTAGTTTGGTTTGGTTGATTTGGTTTGATTTGGCTTGAAACAAGTGAAACGTTATACTATTGCAGTAAGAATATGATAGCTTATTTGACTATTGTAATTACACGTTTAAGACTTTAGCTTTACGTCTGAGGGTTAAAGTGGCCAATGGATATGGATGAGAGGATTGGGTCATTTATTTTGAATTTTGAATTTATAAAACAATTTTATCATGACTTCCTATTTGAAAAATGAATATCAAATAACATTGACTAAGGCTGTCTTCGTAACTCACACCATTGCAAAAAGGTATAAAAAGTAAAAGAACAAAATATGTCAAATATTTGTTAATGTACGTACAATAACAAAGCTTTTACACTTTAATTCATTAATGTTGCGATTTATCGAGTTAAAAACAGACATTGTCAATGTTTTTTTCAGATTGATTTTTTCAGGTAGGAAGCCTTTTATGAATTACAATTCCAAAACAAATACCCAATCCTCATCCATATGGCCACTGTAAACTACCATCGAAGTTAAAAAAAAACAGGAGACAAGACATACCCTTAATAGATGGTGATGTGTGAATAATTTGCTTTCAACTGTGATTTCATCATGGTTGCATTATGACGTTAACCTTGTGGGGGAACCGTCGACTTGCTTTATAGGCAATCACTCCTAAATCCTGCGAGCCTTCAATTTACTATTTTACTGATAAAAATCATGTAATTTGGTAAGATGGTATTGAAATGTCCATAATAAGTTCAAGGTCAAACTTGCTTATCACATACCACCTAAGGTATTTTCAAAAGAGTGCTATTGCTACTGTTAAGCCTAACGGAATCTATTTGTTTGTTTGCTAGTTCGTCTACGTGACAGTTTTTCTACCTGCCTATTTCCTTTATACTTCCCATCAGATTATATTCTCTGCTTTTAGCACGTAGCTTGAACTTGTTCTACTAATGCCTACGTTTTAGGTAGTTAAACTTTAAGCTATTTCAAATTCTCTCGCAAACGGTATCAAGAATTCTGCGTTTGAAATTCCCATTTTTACCTTCCGTAAGGAGGGTTTTATATTGGGGATGAAAATTATGTGTGTGTCTGTTTGTCTGTCTGTCTGACCATTTCCTAAAAAAGCGACTGGCTCAAGTCAATTAAAATTTGGTGCACATTTTCTTTAGGGTAATGGCTAGAACTCCTTAAGATTTGGTAAACATGTCAGATCGCATGTCAACTGTAAATTGTTAGAAACTCTTGTTACGGTTTGACCTATCCCAGTTTGAATATTGACCCAACGATCTAAACGTCGCAAACCACGATAAATAAAACACATCTGTGGGCAATCTTGCTGGAGAATTCGCCAAGATAAATCCATACAATCTCTTCTTCGATCGAAATTGAAAAAAATATAAATCTTTCGATACTGAGGAGCGATTATAATGCCAAAACGCAGTGCATTTATTAACATAATCTCGACAATGCAAATGAGAAAAGTAAATGTTGTTATGTTGGGCTACTCAGTGCTTGAATAGGGTCATTTTTCCCCAATTTTCCGACTTCGACTGATTTCGTTCTAGACCATACCGTTCACAATATCCTTGTCGCCTGTATTAAAAGGTACGTATATCGAAATAAGCTTATATATGAATACGTTTCTGTCCAGATTAGATTTTTAGATTTCGAGAAACCAAGCGAATTCACTTCATTGTGGCATGCATCGCGAAATTCTTGAACTGAGTGTTACATAAGGATGTTGCCGTAAACAACTTGTATAGAATCGAAGTATAGACCTGTGTCGTGCTTACCATGAAGTATGTAAACTTTCCCATGCGTACTAGCGATGTTACGAGGGTTTGAATTTTGAATATAGATAATACAGTGAATCCATCAAAGAATAACCACTCTAATGACAAATAGTAAAATGTATTGATGCACCTTGTAGACCGAATATTGGGCATAACAATTACAGATTCATGACACTAAACAAAAGGTCATTATGTTCACATGATACCAATAACCAATCCTAACATTTGTTCTGTATGCATGGGGTATGTCTGTATGTCTGTCTGTATCTCTAAATTTGAATAGTTTCATTTCAAAATACCATTACACCTGTTCCATTACATACTTAGATTGAGATCACAAAGTCCTTTCACATTCTTCTAGTTTGGCACACCTTTTTGCCAATTGAGGGGTGGGTATATCATGTACTATAGCCTTGACTTTTGCATTTCAGCAATTATTATGTATAGGAACAAAAAACTCAAGACTTACGGAAGGCATTCAGTTTAAACCTGGTTCATCAGGAAATGGGGCATTACTTTTCAATAACACTGGGTGCTCATTAGAGAGTCACTGCGACTTGTATTGAAAGAAGCATGCGCGTTATACGAATCCTATAACTCGTTTGGATTAAGATTTATGCTCTCGTTGTGAAAAGCCGTTCATGATTTTAATGCATAACTACTGTACAGAAAAGGCAGCGGTCTATACTACACTGAATGAGCGATGGTAAATTAAACAACATACCACATACACGTTCCTGATTTGAAAGGCTGAGTGGCACATATCGCAATCTCTAATCAATTCCCAAATTCGTCTGCTTTTTTCAAAGATTATATTATATCAAGAAGATATGCCATGGAATTTTCAACATGGGAATTGAACAAACGTTTTCAAACAACTCAATTCTTGAATTCCAAACATGCATTTATCTAAAATTCAAATTACATTGATTAAAAGGTATTAGAATGTATTTTCTGCAGTGTACATGACGGAAATGTTAGGTCTATAAGCTTCAACATGTGCGACCGTATTCGTATCGATCGGCCAAGGAAATCTGTCTTTGACTGTTGGCCTATTTGTGGAACTATATCCCCCTGTTGTTGCTGTAGCCAAGCGATTTTTTCATTGATTTCAGCATTGCGGTTTACTATAGATACATTGAATTCACACAAAAGCAATCCAATTGCTTTGAACAGTAGAGAAGCCATTTTAGTGTATGTAAATTTTCGTAAATTTACAAACAGTTGACACTAATGATATACTGGCAAATGGAAGACAGTGAGAAATTAGTCGTGAATTATTCAAGGTGATTTTTGTTATCCACTGAGTTATTGATAGCCATACATTTTGCTGTCAGAAAAAAGACAACCACTTGAACAATCATCAACATCGATAATAATAAATAAATAAATAAATAAATAAATAAATAAATAAATAAATAAATAAATAAATAGATAAATAAATAAATATACTCATCTGAACCGTCGAATTCATATGTCAGTAAAAGTTTAACCTTACAATATTGATCGTAACAAATAGTACAATTTATTGCATACAAAATGAAGAAAGAAACGTGTGTACAAACATACAGATATCGTATTTAAAATCTTACAGCTAATTTGGTTTGCTAGTCCACTATCGCGGTATAAAACGTAACGTTCTTACTTCTAATACCATAATACCAGCTTTTCCGGAGGGCATGTACAAACGCATGTTTTATGAATACATATACGACAGCGGCGGCAATTAAACAAGTATTTCTGACATAGTATGTACTATAATAGTATAGTACACCCAACTTCTGAAGCCAAATGTTCAAGAAAACTGCTGGTTATTTTGAACGTGAATAGACAAAGTGACTAAATGTAGGTAAATTTAGAGACACACATATGCAATACAATTGAGTTTCAATATGGACTAAATCTCGTCTGCATTTATAGCACATTTAGAGTGTATCGAGGCTATGTTTTACGATATGTTAACGTTGTAAAGCGGTTTAATTAAACTCAAGTTTCTCATACGGCCGTAAAATACATCTGATTCTTATTCAGAGCATTAAATGTTGGGCGTTTAATCTACATCAAATGCGTGGTCGGCATTGCCTGTAACGAACGTAACACCGATAGAGCAAAATACAATTTTTAATCCCCTTTCAATCAACATCGTGCCAACCCTATATGTATTTACCACCGACGGCTGTAGAAACTCGATGTTAAAAGCCTGTTTTCTCATATCGCGCGTGTCTGCTTTAGTCTATCGCCAAGCCAGTCAGCTACAATGCGTCCATACAATGAAACACACTGAGTTTCCGTTGAATACGAGCAGCTGTTATCCATACCTATTAATAAATGAATTGAGATATTTCTCTAACCTTACTTCAATTCAACCAAACGCATGTAGGCATGTTAAATTGTTAGTTCATTCGTTAGTTGTAAATTATATAGTCAAGTTGTCAGGGTGTAAGGTTAAAACTCCAATCACCCCAATTAGTAGTAAATACGTTTCATGCCTATCATTACATTCCTGACAACATGACCTGACTGGCTATAAATTGCACACGTAGGGGTGCTTACTCAACAAGTACTACTACACAGTTTGTATAATCTCTGTGTATGTTGCCATCGATGTTTATACTAAAAACATGCCGGTAAAAGTTAGAATGCACAGAGTGTTCGGCATTTCAGCACCCAGCTTTATTGATGAATATTATTATCAAAACATAAATTTACACATAAATTAACACATAAATTATTTAAATGATGTCTTCTACATTGCAGTTACGATGGATGGTTTTTGTTGTTCGTCTGTTGTATTTATTCTTTTTTATAGGTTGTTCTGTACTGTGTTAGTTGCTGTGATTTTTGTTAATGTTGTTCTGTTCATTAGGGGTTGTATAGTACGTAAATGGAGAACCCCTGGTATCACATTGTGCTTAGTATAAAATTCATGCTTTCATTCGATTGTTACGTTTTAGTATTCTGTGGACCGACATTGGGTAGCACTTCGATAAGCACTGTAATTTTAAAATCATGTATAACTGTATTGTAATTTGGACACTATACATTAAAATACAGAATTAAAATGGTGCACATAAAACTTTACTGGATACACTCGCTAAGTCGAATCTTGAACGAGTCTACAAGGGTCGTCAGTATTTGCTCTATGGTGACAAGCTGCTGACAACGGAACCATGATGTCGCCTTTGATATATAAAGGATATGTCTTTATGAATTAGTCTGACATCTAGTCACTACTAACACAAGGGCTATAAAGATTGATGTTAATTTGTGGGTTCTTTCAAAAAGTAAATAATAAGAATAAGAATAATAGATAAAATTATTGCTAATCAGTAAGAACATCTGTGAAAGAGGCCCACAAATTTGACAATGTCATATTTCGACCTGACCTTCTTAGTAAAGTACCGCTATGTAGTTTGACTAATAATGCCCAATTCTATATTTACTCGTCCAGAGGCCGCTGACAGCATGGAATCTTTCTAGTGATGTGTGTGTTTTGTTACGTCCCATGCAACGTTGTCTGCATCGGTATTGGGTTTATTTGCTTAAACTAGTGTTTTAGAAACACGAGGACAAACTTTACAAGCCTGCTCCCGGTATGGCCAATTTAGGGCAGAAATATTGTGCTAGAGAGTCAGAGATCGCTATCAAGGTAATGATATATGATAAAAATTGCCAAAGATAACTTGCATCCATACACCATATGAATGTTAAACCTTACCATTTTCCATACTATAGAATAAAGCTACATAAGGACAAACGTGTTGTGTCCACAATTTGATAGGTTGAACAAAATTAAAATACACCTTTGAACAGATAGAACTCAGAAAACATTGGGCGAAATGGTGGACATTTACGGTAAATATATAATTTATGGCAAAGCTTATCGAACAAAATAAAGATACCGCGTTCAACCAATGCCACCCAGAAGACTTTGGACGATGGGATGGCTATGTTATTAGAAAGTTACCGTGGCAGTGGTACTAATAATTTGCTACGCACTGTGCATCAGGGATGCGTGTGGTGATAAAACCTGCCCAATGTTATAATTGAGAATGTATATGTATAACATATATATTAGTTAACTTTTCTAACCTTTAGCGAATGAGCAAGCGAGCAGTCGAGCGTAAGAGTCGGTAAGCGTATATATGCGAGGGACGGAAAGGGAGAGATAACTGTTGATTCTCGCTGCAATGAAATGGGCATCTTTTAAACTAGGTATATTCACTTCGTCAAATAATTCAAGTGCCACTATGAAATGAAAATGTTTGGCAGGGAAACTACAATCGCTAAACCATGTGAAAGTTTTGTTTTTGGTTAATGGATACATTGTTCCCTGGAGCTGAACGAATCCATTTGGATAGCTTTGTATTTTTTAAGGGAATGTTGGTAATTCTCATGGGTGCCATCAATCAACACATTTTTTTCTTTTTTTTCTGTCTGTGTTTATATTGGCCAGATATTGTTCGCCTGGACTATTTCAGCAGTAGTAAATTGTACGATACGTGTTTGAGCGGCGTCATTAGGGAATTCGTATCAAAGTGCGATCGCGATGGAAAATGTACCCTTTGTATTGCTACACTGCTCGTTTCTGTCTCACTCTACGTATGTCGATACGGTATGCAATCATTTGGCGGCATTCGTGATCATATTTGTCACTCGTCTTAGCTTACACAAATATTCATATCGTTGAATACCTAACATTTCTATGATTGCTCACGAACATAAATAACAAACTGCCTTCTCGTCGTGTTCATATTTATACTGTACCCACGTACCAGATCACAGTGTCCATCTATACCATAGTCTCACTTCACCATACTATAAGCTCGTTCATTGAATGAATTCAATTTGACTAATACATTGAAAAGTAAATACCTGTGGACGAGGTAAGAGTTTGTAAAATCAGCCACAGCATCAGCGACGTTGTGAGCCTCAGTAATGATGCGTTTGAGTTCAGTGATGCCAATCTTGAACCAAGCATGTAAACAGAACGAAGACGACAGACTTGAGCCATGTTGTCGATAAGTGAGAACACACAAAAATCAGTACACAGTTTAGAGTCAGGGTAGTTGAGATAGTCGGCGACTTCGACAACACTGAATGCTGTGTTATCGTGCAGAGGAATCCACAATGCAAAGAGTCGTACTTCTATTTTGATTGACAGCTAAGATGAATAGCGCAGACCGGAAAACGTATTTTTATCATTCACAAAGTCAGTGGAAGTGCTCTTCAACGTATGTCACAGCTGGTACTCTAGTCTACCTAAATTGTGAGATATTTAGTCGAATTGTCATGCATGCCATTTACAAAATGAGGACGCCACACGTTTAGCATTATCGTGCGTGTTTATACATAGAGAGCCGATATGCAATGTCCAACAATCGCCGACCCCCGCAGTCCAATAAGTGTAATGTGGATTCGATTACTTCAGAAGTAGTTACCTTCTCCATCCACGGGTCTCTTATATGTGAACGGTCCATATAAGATATGATACATAACACAAATCTGCAAGTTGGAACATTTCCATTAACTGAGTACACGTCAAGAATCGCTACTCTCAAATCCACTTAACAGGAAATGAAAGGCACTGCTTCATACATGCTGCCGCAGACGGTAGGTAATGGAAAGTCATTTCTAAGGTCACATCTAACAAAAATAAAAACCGCCTTACTTGTCACAGAACTGATATCTAAATCAGAATTATAACGGCACATGAAGAAATGTATACCTCACCGACTGTTAGCATCACAAAGAACGCGAAAGATTTAGTAAACGAACTCACTGAGTAGTAAGCCTTATTGTATTCTGCGTGCGATCTCTCTTTAACCACACAGTGACAGGCGATTTATGGTGAACACATCCCAAAGCTTAGTGTAGTTTCTTGATATGCAACAGTTCTGTATACAGAAAACAGGCAGCGACGTTCCTTGCATTATCAAGAGTCACAAATGACCTACGACGTCGACGTTCGAAAATCGCTGGATCCTTACCAGCTATGTAGGTCAAACTGCTTCACAATGTCCTTAGCTCAAGGCAGCCGTGTTTGGACAACGTCATACAGCCAATACAGCACCCAACGGATCAGATTAGCTCTCAACACGTGTGTGCAACTGTACACTGATAAACAGTATCCAACCAGCTACACTGAAATCTAATTGCTAGTCACGAACATGACTTATGTGTGCATCGATAATAAACTATTATCCGTATGTCACTAAAATAGTTATGCAGCTCATAACACGCATAAAAACAGTTTGATTATTTACATATCAGGTTTATATATCCATGTGTGTACAAAGGACGATACATACATACATACATACATACATACATACATACATACATACATACATACATACATGCATGCATGCATGCATGCATACATACATACATACATACATACATACATACATACATACATACATACATACATACATACATACATGAGTGTAAGTCTGTCTGTATGTATGTATGTATGTATGTATGTCTGTCTGTCTGTCTGTCTGTATGTATGTGTGTGTGTGTGTGGGGGGGTAGTTGTAGGTGGGTAGGTAGAGACGGAGGAAGGGAGGTAGATATGTTGCCGTTTGTTGGTTTTGATCTATGACAAGTAAATACAAGTAAATATAAATGTACGTGTTACCCATGTGATTAATTTGGAATTGCCCGGTAACACGTTTTTGTAGAGAATGATTTCACTCATGAGAACAAATACATTTAAGGTCACATGTCACTTCAAGGAACAAATTATTCATTGTAAAATTCTCCGATCATTAAGATTAATGAGTTTGTCACAAATCCCTAAGCTGCTATACAATATCTTAATAGTGTTATTCTCGTAAATTTATCATTTAAATGAACGACTTTAGAGACGGACATATGTGATATGCACAACGAACAAGAGAAAATTGGCAAAGGCAGACATCTTACATGGCTATTGTCTGTATACTTAAAATCATCTTGTCGATGTCAGCCGTAAGTATACGATTGTTAATTGTTTTACACTGATCGAATATTAAGCCGGACTTCGCGGTTCACTTGTTTAAGAAATGCTTTCTGTCATATATCATTTATCCTAATGGGCTTGGCACACTCTAATACACGTGCATATGAACTTACCTTTTACGCGATGGTAAAGAAATGTTCAAAACAAAATGCAAGATCCAAAAATAATGTAGCGTCTAGAGGAAAGATTTTAAGAAATATTTTGTTCTGCGCAATATGGGACTTACAAATATGCATATATCGCAAGGTAGCCGTATATTTTTAATTATCATTGTTGTTCTCATTTTTTTAAACGTTACTATGTTTTTTTTTATGACAGCCATCATATTAAAATTCATCCATTTGTGTTTTAAATTCTCTTTTATTGTGTTTTATTATATTGATGTAAGGAGTTGCCTGGTGCCAAAGAGAAATTTCCGTGTTTATGGACTATGAAGTATGTGATCGATATTATTTTAAAACCAACAGCATTACCTTATATGGTAGGTGTGTAATAATTTAATAACATGTAATAATACATGGTTCAATCGAAGGTCAGAGGGGGTAGAATACACCTCGGAAATCTATTTCCCTGAAGATCAAAATTTTTAAATCTCTCACACCCTGACACCCGAAGTCCTGTTCATTACCCTTTTCAAAGAATAAAATAAATTTTAAATTTACCTTCTTGTTTTCAAGGAAATTGGCAATCTATTATTTTCCCATTATAGTAATCACGTCAACACATACATTTTGGTGGCCATATTGGATTCCAAAATGGCTTCCTTTTGTCAAATATTTGCATGGTTGTTTGTATTGCGTTCAACGGAGAATGAGCTTGAGTTTATAGTAAATTTTAGGATTGTTTTTTTTTTGTCGAGGTGCAACGCTCTATCAATTAGGAAAGCAACAGAAAATCATCCAACAATGATTCTATCGAACACATTGCGCATGTCTCACTTTGTACTTGTTATGATCTTCAAATGATCACGAGAAATTTTATTCTAAATTTAATGATTTTAAATTTCCTTCCGCCATCAAAAGCTAGACGAGGCGGTCTACTTTAATCCATTCTAACATAAGATAAACCCCATTGTACTCTGTTTATATAAATTACTAAAATACATAGCAATTATGGATATTTCATTACATCAGATTAATTGAATTGGTTATTAATATCGCAGGCATATAATCTAATTTTCCCGAAGCTATATGTTGGAATTAAATCACACTGACATGCACTGAAATTTCTTTCTTTCAAGAGGTTAAAGTTCAAATTGAATTCACCCTGTGTTGTAAAATTGTGAGTTATAAAGATATATACGCGACAGAGCACAATAAAAAAATATATGCGTACGTGGTTTGTACATGTATACTAATATGTCTTTTTGGAGACAGAGCATAGAAGGTTAGTAATAAGACGTAATAACAAAGCTAGTTGAAATGTAAAAATTGTTATTACTTTACAAACTATAGGTTCAAATTGAAAGATAATTAAGACCACTGGAAAGTTATATCCGAAGAAAAAGCAACAAATATTATGTTACCCGTTTAAAGCTACTGTAATACAAATTTGTGTTTATATGTATGTATGTATGTACATACGTGTGTACGTGTCTACGTATGTATGTATGTATGTATGTATGTATGTATGTATGTGTGCATGTTTGTGTATGTATGTATGTATGTATGTATGTATGTATGTATGTATGTATGTATGTATGTATGGGTTGTTGTTTTTTTGTTGTTTTTTTTTGTGTGGGTGATTATATTCACCATCAATATGACTGGAATATCACACGGTGAACGAGCAAAGAAATTAACTGCCTCATGTGTTTCGTGACTCGAAGAATATCAGAAGCCATTTTAGTAATATAACAAATCCAAACGAATTCGTGTCGTGAATTTATATCCCTTCATGCTCTCTATCAGGAGAACTCTTCCTTTTTTATAAATCATATGTATAATCTTGTGGGAATCAAACGACGGGAAATGTTTATTTCCTCAACGGCGGGGTAAAAACCTATAATATCATAAATATTCGACGCCAAATCAGAGTCTGACTGAAGATATAATTGATAACGTCATTTACCGTTATGCTTCAAATCCAAAGAATCTGTCTCAAACCTGTGAGATACTCTGTGAAAGGTCCCTTGGTGATGTGAAGGAAACTGACTTTGACAGTAACATGCGTAGCGGCATTGACAGGCGTGATACTAGAGTTAGTGAGCGATGATTCTTGTGCAGCAATTACTCTTGCGTGAGGCAAGGTTTATTTCATACTGATATTGTCAGCGATGATGTTGGGTTTATCATCGATACACATTGCGCATTTACCTGATGGCCATTAGCCCACAGACCAGTCATGGTCACTATTAGAGGCTGCCTTTCAAATCACGCCAAGCCTAAAGAGCTTTTTAGCAAAGAAATCTGTTGTGAATTTGAAATTAGCACACAAAAAAATGGCTACCAATTGGATCAAAAACGTAAACTGCTGACGTAATCGCGTCCTACCTGACTCACAATAGAAAGTGCACGTGGGGCTTAAAGGGAGTGGTAAATACAATTTACATATTAAGACATGTGGTGAGGAGAGATCAAATTGTTTTGAACTTTTTACTTGATCATTAATGAGTAGCCTTGAATAAGCTTGACTATTACAAGCACCTGGCCAATACATGATTGACTACTTATGGGCATATTACTCACGTTTTCACCCAGCTGGATGTCCATGGCATGACATACAGAAGACTTGGTTACGGAATAAACAGTATCGTCAAGAAGCCTTATTGCCAAGTCTCTGGGTTAGATGGCTATTATCTCGAATAAACAAAACGCTATAGTGTATTACTTATCTCTACATGTGTACGGCGTACATTAAACTACAGCGGCATCCCATAGTCATCCCATTCATCATCATCATTCATACAGAACCTGCAGTTATCTATTTTCAGAATACCATACATTACCTTTGACAAATTATTTGGTTAAACACATTAATTATACATCACAAAGTATCCCTTTCAACCCGTAGTAACAGGAATGTGGCCCGTTACAAGGAATTTCACACGTATTTCAACGATGGTGTTCACTCTGGGCTATTTAAAATGCCTGTCTGTTAATATTTAGCAAAAACGTCAACGTAACATCATAATTGACTTTCCAAACTTCAGTCTACTAACATGGTTTTGAGTTTCCATGGCAATATTACATGCTCTGACTACGTCGCATGCGCGCTGCAAGATACATCGAAGGTTTGAATTCTTTGAGTTCATCCAGGCTAAAAGACCAGGCCACACAATATCTTCGAGTCTATTAGAGAAACGTGGTGATAAAGAATGGATGCTAAATCCAGCCTTCAGGGTACCATACTTTCCATGGGGAATACATTAGCTCGCAGTGAACAGCCGAGACACGTACAAACAAATCTGAAACTTATATTCATAGTCACACACTGAGAAAGCTAAGATAAATTGAACAGTTGCATATCCAGAATACTGACTCATTAAAGTAGGTAACTCTATAAACGATGAAGAGATATTGCCTATGGCCAATACACAATTACACGTCAAAATATGAGTGTCTGGGTATTGTATATCTTTGAAGAGTGTCATGTCATACTGTATAGGGTCGTAGGCCATTCTTAATTATCCAGGGGGAAAACCTTGGATCGAAGAAGGAATTATGCCAATGGCTCTGTAGCATCACTGCATATTATATATATATATATATATATATATATATATATATATATATATATATATATATATATATATATATATATATATATATATATATATATATATATATATATTAATCAGGGAAAACTTTGCATAGTATAAAGAATTTGGCCAATGGCACTGTAGAATTACTGGTAATGTTTTCCAAAGTAGACCATCCTCGTTATCCAAGGAAATACCTTCAAATTGATAAAAACAACAACAACAACAACATTTATGTCAATGGATCTAGAGCATTAATAGTAATGTTTTCAACGTAGACAATTTAGGGAATAATTTAGACAATAAATTGTGCAAATGGTACTGCAGCGTTACCGGTAAGTTAAACATGGTTTGTGTTTTTCAAGTTAAAAATTCACAACCGAATTATTTTTGCTTCAATGAAGTAACTTTGTGTAATAATTTTTTGATTATTCTATGAAATCTTTGGAATGCCTTCGTTGACAGAAGGGTATGTGCGACATCCGGGTCACAGGTTAACAGCTATTCGGATTTTACATAGTGTTATAATACATGTAATACATCCTTCAGAAATACGATATGAGGCAATGACTTCTTTCAAGAAAAAAGATGAATAATGTAACTTTACTTTATCAGGACTGTGTGATTTAATAGATCTAAAAATAATTCATTGTGACGGATGTTTTATTAAGAAAACTGAGAACACTTTCAATCATTCAAAATCCCTTTGATTTGTTTTCTTAATTTCACGTACAAGTAATTTAAATATTCACAGTATTATAAATGGTGAACAGTATGTGAGACCCACAATCCCTTTCCAAACACTGAACCTTGTGCTTTCACATGCAAAACACTGTATTACAAAACATTAAATGCCAAAAAACTTATAGTCCAATTGTTTGTATTGGTTATTTATTTGTTCCATATACAAACGACTAGATTGCAGCTCTGGAGATTCTTTGACTGACATGTTAACCGTCGTGTCAGTTCAGATGTGGGGAATGTGATGTTCATAACTTACAGTATGAGGTTTTTACTTATGCACACTAATGCTTGCGTGCGATAGATCCCATGATACGTATGTTAACGGGCAATGATATCAAAATGCAAGTTATGAAATAACAATTCATCTCATAAAGATGCCAACCCAATGACAAATCTGACAATATTGTATTTTGAATAAAAATCCAACACGCCATTACAAAACAAGAACAGAATAACATAGTCAGAGTCTTGAGTACTTATTCACTCTCTGCAAGTTATCATCCCGTAGAGATTCTCCTTGTATAGGCTGTGTTGAAATATTGATAAACTTTGCCAGATGTCCTGAACTGTAGTTATAGACAACATATAATGTATATTTATGTCAAAGGATGCTCTAGGTTGTGGAAAGTCATTAATAATTGACTGAATAGTAAAAAGTTGATGATGGCCTTTGGCCTCCTATTGATTTGCATAAATCGAATCTCGATGTTTGATTTATTGAACAGTTGAAACCTTTCAACCAGACCTGACTTTTCTGAGCTGACTTGATTTAATATAAATCACTTGCAATAATAAAATTGAAATTGCTGGAGGGAAACTTGCATATGTATGGACTACTAACAAAGATCCCCTAAACAAAGCAAAGTGTTTAGGGCGTTGAAGAAATTTTATTTGATCTTCCCAATACATTTACAATATCTTTCCAGGTGAGCCTGGTATGTATACAGCTAAAAGAACAAACCATTTGCTCTTGTGTGTGGAGAATTTTAACAAAACCCACACACGTTCGATAAATATTTACCTTTAATTATGTAATTGCTGATTGGTGTATAAGATGTTACCCTAATCTTCAATTTACTATTCAATTCCCTTGATTTGCAGTTTATCGAGATCTTTAACATCATACTTCAAACAAACATTTGCATATAGAAATTGTGGACTTCAGACGAATACTAATCTTGTCATATAATTGCTGAAGGGTCATTTATCGGTCAATTTTCGAACAACGATTTTAATGTGTATTTTTTTGTCGAATTCTTGAAGCTCGTTTACTATTTAAAAAGTCTGGAAAATTAATGTAGAAGTGAATCCTATGTTCAGTCTACAAGATCGCCATATATAGTCATGCTATTTTGCATATATGAATATTCATGATTAATTCATTATATGGCGATCGGCTCGACTGATGTTCGCACATTGCTAGAGATGTATTAATCCTCTGAGTGTGCAACATTACAAAGAGAATCTAAACAATGGATATTATTTGGGGTCACTACAACACATCGAAGTAAAGTTGGTGTACTTTCCGCTCTTCTCGTGCTACGTCATGCATTACTCTTGTTGACTGTTGTTGTTACATCGTTTCCCGTCGTTTTCAATCCGATCAACCGTAAAAAACAAAATTGCTTTCACCTTCAAGTGATTCGGGAAACGGAAATGACGTAGATGCTAGCACGCGAGCAAGTTTTAATTTCCACATACGATCATTTCTCATTTCCTCCATGCTGAATCTAATAAACGCCGAGAGAGAAACAAAATTGCTAAAACAAGCACATGGTCCCTTCATCTTATATTTAGGTTGTTTTTCTTATGTAAATCCACCATCACAAAATAGAAATTAGTGTTTTTAGGATCTTAAAAAAAAATATTTTCAGTTTTGTCATAACAACATTCGAAGTATCTTTCAAGGGCAACGTCGATTAGTATATTTGTGACCAAAGTTGTGTTCAGGAAAACATGATGCAAAATGCAAAATTGAATAGCTCCCCTAGTTATTTGCATTCACACGTATTCTGCAATAATCGTAAAACACAATGGCATTGCTCATCACATCATACTAAATTACCACAACCATCAAATGCCCAACACAATTGTATAGTTTGTTGATGTAATACTTGAGAATTAATCAGAAAGCTATTATGGTACCCAATATCACATATACGGGATGTGCACTTATAAAGGATATTCAGACTAATAGAAATGACTGTCATTCTTTAAAACTCCCTGTAATATACTGACAGAGTCTAATAACACATCTCAAAATTGTTCGTCATTAAAAACCATTACAATCTTTTCAAATGTTCCTGTTTTTGTAACCCTTGACCTCGATGTAAGTATACACGTGCTATGTTTATCCTCTATAGTTTTTGAGACTTGTGACTGTCAGTGTTTATAGCTCGCGAAGCGGCAGCAAAGCTGCCGCGTAGCGGCTCAATGACTAGTAAGCATGTGCGTCGTATATACTATGCGAAAAAAATTGATGGTTCTCCCAGGGATGCATTGCGGCGCGCAGTGACTACGCATGCGCCTTCCATATACTACGTGCATTCTCCATGGGCTACCTTATCATCGTATAGCATAGGCGACATAACATCACCATGCATTGCAATATTGTAACAGTAGGCCTGTTGGCACGATTATCGTAACATTGTAACGAGTATCGAGGCATCACTGTACCTCAAGGAGAAATTGTTACACTATTTGGAAGTTTGACGCACGGCGGTACGCGATACAGACCACTGATGACGTAGTGCAGTTTAATTTCCGGGTTGTGGAAGTGTGGTTTTGACATTTATATTGTCGATAATTGATTTTTTTTACATGTTCTAAAAAGAATAACTACTTTCCTATGTTTGTTGGTACAGTAACATTCCTAAATCATCGAGTTGAATTGAGAAATCGTAATGTTCGGCAACATGTCAACAAAACATTTGTCCAAAGACCAACGTACGTTGGTGGAGGGTCTATGATAAGTTGGCCGATTGGAAATGAACAATATTAGTCTAATGGCTATGATGGTTTTTGAAACCAACAACTGCATAGAGTGTTGACTTTCTTTACTTCTCGTCCATGTCAGAGAATTAGATATCATTCAATAAAATAAATGTTGATGGTCAATACCCCTGGAAAATGACCCAAATCAAGTGTATCAACCCTGGCCCAGGCAGCCGGTCACAAATGAATCTACCCTGCGCGAGCTTATGGGCTTTGCCTAGTTATGATATTATCTCTGGCCATACACATAGAGTGTACGGTACCTGATACACATCTTTCACAAATAGGAAAGGTCGTTATTGGGCATTTTTGAAAGTCCTGGCATCTCTATTTTGTTTGCTATTTTAAATGTATTTCCTATATTTATGCTGGTTATGAGATATTTCTTCAATTACATGGTTGTTTTTTTAAAGTCTAGGGTCGGTAAGGAGAAAACTTGCTATGGTTAATTTATTGCAACCATCCCATTTTCCTGCTTGGCCACAAATACACGTCTATTTGGTTTTGTTTTACTTGCTTCAAGGCATACACAACAGTTGCTGCAGGTGTGAAATATAAGCACGGAAAGCAGACTAACATTTGAAAACAAGCAACAATATATTCACTCCTGCCACTGTTACAGTATAAATGACAAATAGATCATGTAAGTTTGTCGATATATCAAAAGCCATGATGATACAAAATATCCTGCCCAGACTATGACAAGTGTATAGTATTAACTATATTAATAATATATGAGATTGGGTCTTTGACAGGAACGTAATATCTGAGGTTAAAGTGGCCATATAGAAGACAAATGGGTCTTATTTTGGATATTCAATTGATAAAACAACTTTACCATGTGTTTTTTCTACTTGGAAAAGATGTGCAACAGTATATCGACAAAGTACATGTTTTGTTTCAAAAGTGTGGAAAAATGTTGTTATTGTACGTATAATAAAAGTCTAATTTTTTTTTACAATTTATTGAGTTACAAACAAGAGTTTAGTATATACGGGTGTATATATTAATCGTACATCATTAGAGAACAAAATATCATATGCAATATAATACAACCATATTTATACACGCTTACGTTAAATAAGGAACGAGAAAACAAGGATGGGGAATCGTCCACTCCGAATGTTTCAGTAAGGGTCGAGCAAATACAACAAAACATATCGCTAAAAAGAAGAAAAGAATCGTGTATTCATATCACGGCATACATGTCTTCGCCTTATCAACTTGGCACGACTTGTATTTTGACTAGTCATTAGATTATATATTTCATCCATAATATTTGGCATCATTTGTACTAGAATAGCAACGCAGATCAATCATTGACATCCATGACGTGGGCATCATTTCTCCATAAGTGCATTTATGTGAAAACAGTTTCTTACATCAGATTACTTTGTCTCATCGAATGATTTCCTCGATAGAAAACTAAGAATTATGAATGTGCGTCATGCATTTAGATAAATATACACATACATCGATACGAATAAAACGTTTTTATTTAAATATAGCTGTCACGGAGGTACTTAAACAGGAGTCTACTAGTATTAAATTGGCATTACGAATGTGATACATTTACGCTGGATTTTCCACAGTAGTAGACAAATTGTAATAAATTGCTGTATCCTAGGTAACGGATATCTGGTATTTCCTTCGTTAACAACTTCCCAAGTTGCTTACAGTGTCGGCGCCGAACAAACGCATTGGGTCTTGATGGCTTGGTATTCCAATTATGTTTCTGAAGGTCAAGACAGGGGTCAGTCAAATATACAGCAATATCGCTGCTTTAATAAAGAATGTGATATTAATGTAGCACTGTGACTCAAAGTTCTAACGGATGTTTCTGGTCATGAAGAAATAATTCCCCACTATCTGGAAAGTTGGTGATTTAATCTCGCGTTATCTATGCACTCTAAAAAAATGCAACATAGTGTTAATGTTTCCCAATTACGAGTGTTGAGTTTATGAATTCTTATCAGTTCTTCACAACGTTGCATACTAATTAAGGAATTAACCTTGAGCAATGTGTCAAATAATCCCCGTAGTGCAAATGACCACAACAGACGCGAAACAGCCCTAATTAAAGTTAAGATACCATGATCATCTTGTTTATTGATTTACAAAATTTATGGCTACATTCGATATTTATTAATGGCATAATGTTAAAAGATATACAGCTGTATTGTACATCAACAATGCCCTTCTTGTATAATACTGTATATTCTCAATTTCCTCGTAATTTTTACGATCAATAATTATTGCATGCATTTCATGTGTGAAATTTATGTAGCGACTGAGCTGTACCTTTTGAAATACAAGCTTAGACTTTGTGTTTTCAAATCGCGAAATTTGCATTTTTATCTAAAGCTTAAGTCATAATTAATCATAATGAGTCGTTATTTCATAGTACTTGTGATCTCTAACCGCCGTTACGTTTCAATTGAAAGTGTCACAAGTTTTTTGTTTATTCCCTCTAGGGGTAATGTTTACTCTATCACTGTAAATTTAAATGTACTCACTGTATTATTGTACTTACTAAAGCATAAGTAATCATCCCTTGTAGTTGAATTACTCAAAGTCTCTCTCTCTCTCTCTCTCTCTCTCTCTCTCTCTCTCTCTCTCTCTCTCTCTCTCTCTCTCTCTCTCTCCCTCTCTCTCTCTCTCCCTCTGCATTGTGGAAATGTTTAATGTGTATATTGCTGGACTGAAATACGAATAATACAAGCAATACTTTTAAGTTGATTACTGATTCCATGCTCTAACGTAACAGATTTGTTTCTATAACGTGTGTTGTAGACACACTAAATGACATCTTAAAATCAGACGGTGATTAAAACACATTATATGTTTCCACTTCTATACAAAACGTTAATCAACAGACGCTCGTAGACAAGCTGAAAAAAACTGAACGAAAAATTGGCATTCAATCGACTTAAATTTCTCGAGAGATTTACTTCGCGGATCAAGAATTCTATCATAGACTTTAGTCCGAAATTTAATAAGTGTTTTAATCACGGAGATTCTCAAACAATACGATATGTTGCCAATCGCGTACAGACGGAACTATGAAGATGATTAAAGGTCCAAAGTAAACAGTTAACTGCCAAATTACTTGTGAAAGTCAGACTCCAGGGGAAAGTGGCCAATAATTGAGTATTAAATTGAAAGCGTACGGTCACATCTGCGCTGATGTGTCGTCAGTGTGTGTTATTTCGGTTTTTTCTAAGGATGATAATCACTGCAAATCTAAGCCATGGAGTACACTGTCACGTCCAATTAATCCGCGATGTAGTCCCGGAGTAAGCTCCTTGGTGACTTATCTCAAAGCAATCTCGTTTGATAGCAATCTGGCTGTCAGCATGCACCGATTTTATATCCCTATATAGCCAGAGAAAACATCAACGCTGCAGCTGTACTGGGTTGTGTCACAGTCTATATTAACATTATCGTTGTTTCAATTACTGTAATTGCGCATACAGTAGCATGGTATTTTCCCTTCCTTTTAGTACATCTTTGGCAGAACATTTCATTGCACTTTTATTAGTATTTAAACTTTAAGGTCTTAAAATTTCATCTGTGGAATATGTATTACAAAACAGAAAGATTCAATGTTCACCCTTTGAGACTAAGTGCAGCAAAGAAAACGCAGTTTTCTAATCAATGCAAAAGTCTGTAATCTCGTGAGCGGTATCTGCAATCGCAGTAGACAGTTGTAAAGTTCGTAGGGTCATCAACAGTGGGGCATACATATATTATTTATTCATTTCAGTATTCACAATGTTTTCTATCAATCATAATTGTAATACTTGTGCTTAGAAGTGATATATTTACAAATTAAATAAATTGCATTTTCAATTTTCAATCACACCGTTCATAAAATTAAAAGGTTGCATAATTTGTAACCGAGGCCCTATTTTCGACTGAAGCCTGTATAAAAAGTGCATTTTTATTATCATGCAAGCTAACACAATATGTTGAGCGTTACAATAGTATCAGTTGTGGGAAGTTATGTTGTAATAGTAAGACAAATGTGATAGATTTGAATATCACTGGTGTATGTTTGAAAATGAAACAAAAGTAAACTCATCGGGTTGACTAAAGACTATAAAGTTACAGCCTGTGTCACTTTAAGAGACTACAATATAAAATAACGATAATGAATAATGCAAGGCGACGTGAACAGAACGTTTGGCATATGAGTTTGGACGGAAATTGAAAGGTTGACGAATAAAAGAAATTAACATGCACTCAGTAGCCTGCTGTTTAATTGGTTGCATAGTTTGATCCTGTGAGGGCGACATTTAAAAAGACATGGCAAAGATTTCGGCTGGAACTGTTCATGGTTCTTCAATTATCCCCTTTGAACAATGACGTCACTTATAACAAGACGTTGGTGTTGTAGAGTGGTCGAATAATGAATGTTCTCACTTCAAGGCAAAGTTAACACACCAGAGAGCTTTCTGGAATTGTCAACTGAAGTCGAATTTTTCAACTTGTGTGATCGCTGGATTACGAGAACATTCTCAAAGGTCGAAAGGGTGAAGAAAATTGGATTTACCTTGTTCCTCACTCTCCAACGCCCTTCGAAAAACCAATTCAGTCGACCGCTTTATGCCGCCATTAAAATAGGGCAATATATTTTGTACTGTTATCATACTGTGGAACTAGCATTGATTGTCATTCTAATATAATCTTCCAAACCTCATTTTGTCACAGACTTCGATAGTATCAATTACTCATCACGTCATGAAACACATTGCGGGCGACAATCTAAACTTTACTTTGAATGACCACATCTCTGACAGATTCACAAGAATGAATAGTAGTTTTGTTTTCATCTGCTCCTGTTTCTTGCTCAGTGGTCTGAAGTTTATTTACAGGTAACGATATACAAAAGCTCTCCCAAACAATACACAGTGCCAATTGCAATGTCAGAAAGACAAAAAACATTTAAAAACAAAACGAAAAATATCATCTTGACCTGTAACACAATGCATTGTCAATGTAGAGGGCGCCCTACCGCCAAATAACGTAGGTCAACTCGGCCCAGAGAGTCATGGTTGAAAACGTGATTTTAAATTGAGCAGGTTCAAAAAGATGACCGTAGGACTAATTTTCCTTGATCCACATGTAAACGCTCCTAAAATTTTCTTTATGTCTGAGATCGAGGGGGGGGGGGGGGGCTTGTTAAATACAGTTAGCGCTTTGTGTTTGACCTTAGCAGGAAATAAACTGAGCTCCAGGGATCATTTTCTGTAAAGCCCGATTTATGTTTTACCATGTACAATCTTATGTAGGACGCTGTTCTGGTTTGTTTTAACACCACATACTTTAAATTCTGTAGTCGATGCAATGTGTGATTGCCCACTCAACGAGCTCAGTGTACTTACCAATCATTATTGATTATTTTGTTATCAGAAGTGATTTCACACGAGTTATGTACTATACCAGATGGAGAAACATGCTATGTGGGGCATTCGATATTGCTGTTATTCGTTTGGCATCCATGGTAACATAAGAGAATTTGTTTGCAATCAAGACACGTGATGCATTCGGTATTTCCTCGTGATGTACTGAGAGAATCGTTAGCCCCCCCCCCCCTTTTTTTTTTACATTTGCACACGGGTATGACACCCCTCGTGAATTTTACTCAGGAACGAATCAGGATGGTTGTACTTCCATGTTTACAACCGCAAGTGAACCCCAAAACCTCCCTACGTGTGAGCACGACATTCACCAACCTACATGCAGTGCAAATCAATAGCAAGAGGTACGAACTAGAGACACCGTGGGTAGCATACATACGTGCCCAAGGCGTCAATGGACACAAATTACAGGGGAGGGACGATGGGTTTTTTGTAATGGAGTGTCACTAGTTTTAATGCGTGTCTATACGGAAGTACCACTATCTTTGTTCAATGATATTTTTATCACAAATATTCCTATAACAGCACGTTGTACGCTATGTGTTTGGTGAAGGTCAAGCTCTCTCTCTCTCTCTCTCTCTCTCTCTCTCTCTCTCTCTCTCTCTCTCTCTCTCTCTCTCTCTCTCTCTCTCTCTCTCTCTCTCTCTCTCTCTCTCTCTCTCTCTCTCTCTCTCTCTCTCTCTCTCTCTCTCTCTCTCTCTCTCTCTCTCTCTCTCTCTCTCTCTCTCTCTCTCTCTAATTGATGCAATTAAGTACCCTCCCTTATAAGCGAGTATGATTTCAGGTGGAATTGAAAATTTCTTACAAAACTGAATGATCATATGATAAAGCAAGAACAACTTGGGTAATTCGAAAGAGTAAAAATTAATATGCACAAATTGTACTTTTTTAAGGGCGGTACATATATTATTAGCACTCTCAAAGTATCATGACACTCCAAATTATATCAATTTGGTATACATTATAAATGATTGATTTTTTTACTGTCTGGGTTGATCATTGTAACTCAACTAAATGTATATCCACACTGTATGTTAAGATGAGGTTACCATAAATCATCCTTGTCAGAAAAAGAAAAGTGTTCGAAAAAATTGAGCAATATTAGTAATTTTTATGATATTTGAGAAGTTGATGACGCGAAGCAGACATATGAAAACTCTATGATGAGAAATAGAACAGGAACGTATCCCCAACGGGCGGACTCTGTTTATATAACGACTCCAGGGCCTAGCATACAAATATATGACAGGTTGGAAAAAAGACATGCCGCACGTATACGATATGAGATGCATTAAAATGCGGTATGCTGTCACCAGATACTACACTTGATGTTTGTACAAAATACGCGGATTAGATATAAATGTGACCTTTGACCCTCTCGAACTTCAATGACGTCTCATCGAGGGATCAGCGCCTGTGTTTTCAAATTACTGGGATATCATGTGGAATGAATGATTGTGAACATCGACCTACGCCTAGTAATATCAGCTTTCATCTGATAAAGCATGGTTTAATGTCCTCATTTACATCACTTATCAATGACGTAGGCTCAGGAAAATCGATCCGTTTTCTCAATTACCCCTTGAGCATAACGATGGTAGTTTGAGAATGTTGTCACCTGTAACTTGTGCTAGTATCATGCACAAACAGGTTTGGACGTGAAGACCTCCGCTGTGTCTTAATTTTTGCCAATTAACGACTTCACATGTGTCTGAGTGGAATACTGATTACTATGACACAAGTCCTGCTTTCGAAGTTGCATCGTAATGCCTTGTAAACTATGAAAAAAATACAAGGTTTGGTCAAATTGACACATGGAATTGACGTGTTCTCGTACGAGATCGATAATCACCTAGGAAACACTAGATTATAAAGATAATCGTCTGTTTCCCTAGTTCACATCGAAAAATACTCTCGCTTTAACAGCACGCTAGAACTCATCAGTATCTTTTCCACCAAACAACTTACACTTAATGCACGCGCGCGCAGTTGGGCGCGTGCGTGCACCTGCTTAATTGTGTATGTGTGTATTATGTGTGTATGTATAACGTGTGTTTGTGTCTGTAAGTGTGTAGACATGTTGTCTTTCTGAGGTGTATTTAAAACTGGCTAACTTTAATGAAAATCACTTCCAAGGTGCTTAAAATGAGTTAAGGAGTTCGCCTGAATGTATGCTGCTTGCACTGGGGTAGCGAGTCCAGGTTTGTAGCCCGCTTCAGAGATGAAAACAAAAAATACAATGAGTGTTGTCATTTTATTGTTACTTTGATATATCCCCGCCTTCCTGCGCCATCATACTTCAAGAGGTCAATTCTTTTGGATTTGTTAGCAAGCTAAAGTATTTCTATCTGTAACCTGCTATTTGCAAGTAAAACCAGACGGTAATCTGATACCATCATTCCCACGTAACTTAGATTGCAAACAACTCATCCATCTTAAAATGACAATTGTATATATCTCCTACGGCTATCATCTTGCCTAGTGTCACGCTAATATTTACAACCGATCTTGGAGAGCAAAAAGGGAGAGGTTGTATTTATAAATAACACTCTATTACCTTGCTGACATCGAATACCAGCATTTTGTCAGAGGCTAATAATATATAAAAATGACATTAAATGAGGATGTGTGTTTAACTAATTAACATGCCAATAGACAATTTATGATATCAATAAATGTGTGGTTCTGAAAATATCACATGCTATTTGCCCTACTTTCAAGCAGATATACACGTTTTTATCAACAGAAGCAGATGACACTGTGAAACGTGTCCAGTGTCCTTACTAATATTTTATGATTGCCTGTCAGGTAAACGTATCTCTTTACCATTCTAATAATGTAAACAGAATTACAAGCGAGGACGGTAAACATGGCCATTCTGCATAGTCAACAGCGTACCATGTACTTACCAATCTACGTATTAAAGGGCCGGTGTTTTTTTAGAACATAGAAACGAGATATATTATTCTATCTGGACGGGGTATGTTGATGCAGTTTTACAAAGTTAACGTTTGTTTTGTTAATGGCTTGGAAGGAGGCGTCTTCTTTCCTGTTTCATTTCCAGTTCATAAATGTATCATATGATGTCATGTCGGATCATTTTGGGGCTACTATATAATGGGTTATGTGCCATATACCTGTGCGTCCCTCAGTCAGGGATACCTTATTTCCCTGACTGGCAAAATCCAATTTCATTCAAACCTGGCACAAAGGTGACATATTATATGGGACATATGAACGTCACTTTGTATTACGACATATGCAAATTTGACCAGATGGCGGTCATATTTGTGAGCAAGTGTCAATATTTACAGCATAACAAAAAATGTAACACATACAGACTCCATTCAAGTGTCTACCCCATATTATTATGACCTTGATCTTTGACCTAGCAAAGACTTTAGTATAGGTTAAACACTGTCTAGAACTTCAAGGTCAATTATCACAATGAAGTCGTTTTTGCATATTACAAACACCATGTAGTATTTAATTTCTGCCATTTTCTCTTAAATCAAGTTTACTGGGGCACAATCATCGCTCAAATCTTGCTCAATTGACTTTAGCCATTCAGAAAAAAAAATAAAAATGGCCATGGTGAGGCTCGAACCTACAACCTGCAGATTTCGAGTCAGTCATTCAAACCATTTGAATATCGTGACTCAATACGAATAAGACTTCGGTTTGCCTGAATGGCGATAAGAAAGTGGGAAAAAGTAAATAGCAATGTCTCTGCTCTCTGTCAGTGTTGCGTTCTGTTAACTTCAAGTCATTTTAACATTCATTGGATCGTCTGGTAATATTTCCTCATTGAATGACTCTCCTTGCTAATGTAATTGCCAATATCTATTCAACGTGGGACAGTGATTATCAAGGTCAAGTACACGAGCTAGCCGTATTTTACACAGTGTCACGTTGTCGTCAACTATTTACTCATGGCAGAGACCGAATATGGGAAATGTTACGGTATCCATTAATTAATCCTTATAGTCTGCCACCAATTTAATGCTTTCCCAGTATAGCTCAGAGAGTAAAAGTAATTACAATATCAATATTTTAGTAACTTCTATTTTTTTTTCATTTTAATCTAAGGTCTTGAAACTTTTCTAAATACCATCCACAGTGTATGCATAGTTAAATCATTCTGGGTAATTCAAATGGAGTCGCGGTGATAAAAGTCAGTCGCCATACAAAAGTAAATCCGATAAAGTTTCACCGATCGCTTATTTTTCTGACATATGCATCAAGACAGCTGTCTTGACATAAGGCTTAGATAGAATCATTAAGAACACTATGCACTTCTGGAGTTCTTAGAATGCTATTTTGCTTGAGCTTTTTAGGATCTCAACGGAGTTGTTGAAAGATGTCTCGTATCTGGTATCAATTGATGTGAGTGAATACCAGGTATCTGACGGTGTAACCTGTGTTAGATTTTAAGACGTCTGTGCACGTCCGTAATCTCTTATACAATAATCCTTTATGAGCACTATGTTGAAATGAAACAATTACATCAAAACACCCGGATCAGACTGGATTTCACCATCGATTTACGCCTATTGAATTTAGGGTTAATTATTGGCTGTCTAACACAAAATATCGCTACAATTGGATTTTTCCAATGACGTCACTTTTAATAACAAACTCTGGCCTCGTTCCCAGGGTAAATAGCAAGGATTTTCCGTCTTTTTTCTGGTATAACGAAAAATTTTCAAAGATATAAGTTTAAATAGATATAAGTATACATCATATAGGATAGCGATATCTCTGACTTGTGCATTCAGACATTATGTGTAAGAACAAACTTCTATTGCCCTTAGGGAAGGCTATTCAGTTTACATCTGGTATCTGTTTTTATTGGACTAAAACATACCAAAGCACGTGCCACTTCCGGTAAATTAGTTTAGTAATATAATAAATATTCTGATAATGCTATACCATCATTAATCAAGTGAAGGCCCGAGTCTAAATTTCGAAATGACCCAAAGTGGTTTGTCACACCATGGTCTACTCCATTAAACTAATGTTGGCGAGGAAGACATTTATTTTATAATTTAGGGCAATGCATTAAGTGGAACGCTATTGAAGAATTGTAACTTAATTCTGATTTCTAATAGTTTTTTGACAATGGAAGTCAGTTAAGTTGAAACAATTCGCCATCTGGCTCGACAACAATCTTACTAATATTACTACATTCTATTGTCTGACTGACCAATTACCTTATATCAATAGTGTTCCATGTTATCGTCTTCTATGCTAAAATTTGAAATATAAATGTTACATTTCAGTCAATTGACGTGTGGAAAAAGTATACGTTGTTACAATGTATATAATAGACTATCTGCTATTATTGGTAGCTTACGCAAATAAACTGTAGCCATGTTGTTAAGATTTTCGTCATGCCAGACAATGGAAGGAAGCAATGTTAGTGAGATGTCTGTTGAGGCTGGTGATCAAATGTAACAGCATGTCGTAATTTATATTAAGGCATAAGAACGTTTGCTTCACTTTTTTGCACTCCATCTGAAATGAAAATGACAATTCTACTGCAGGCGCAAATATTTGATATAAGGGACATTATCCGAGTCAATTGAGGTAAGGAGATTACATTTCTCCCAACCGTATGTTCGTCTTATTTTACCATACCTTCCACCACTAAGACAACTATCACTTTATTGAATGTAACGTGAGGTACCACTCTCCAGACCGCAGGTAATATTTGAACAAATGTATATGTCATGATATCTATTCAGTTTACATGGCATCCTGACAATATATTCAAGCCAGAACACTATACTGATTTATCGATAACTATATAATGACGAAATTTTCACCGTTTACATTCGACAAGTAATGTGTCCTTTCTTCTAGAAATGTCCGCCCAATTATGAACACACATTCAATAATGTCTGCCAGGAGAATCTGAGACATCTACATCCGAAGTATATAAAGATTGAGTTTGGTGTATTTCGACGTTAATTTGACATCAGGGGCCAGTAACTGCAAAATCAATACCTCATTCAACATACTGTTGTAGACACATAGGAATACAGTTACCCTATGGGATATGGGTTTTCCTATGTATTACAAATTATAAAATGTAGAGGAAGTGTGGCAGATACTGAAATCTGCGTTGTGCAGAACGCAATAGAAACATACTCTCATTTGTCAGCGATAGCTCAGCTAGTCATCGAACAATAATAAAAGGCTATTTTCTGACTCATTCAAACACAATGGAAGCCACTTAATAAGGAACAAATCATGTTCTGGCTTGACAATAATCTTACAGAAATTGCTACATTTTATTGTCAGGCTCAACATATACATTACTAACATTGCTAAACCTCGACAAGAAACTTAGTAATATTGCTTGCCACATGTCATCGTCTGGCATGACAAACATTCACACAATTGTTACATTTATCCATCGAAATGTCTGATAAAAGTATACGTTGCTACAATGTATACGATTTGGCGACGATCTGCTAAGATAAAGTAGCAATCTTGGCAAGGATTTTGTAACGCCAGGTGAAGAAAAGAAGCAGTGTTAGTAGTAAGATTTTTGTCAAGTCTGTTTACGATTTGTTTCTACTCAACTGTTTTCTATTGTATGTAGAAGCAGTCACCAAAGAAACAGTGTACCGACTGACAAGATAAACAAACTAGTTCAGTGCAAATTGCCAATACTCCACAAACGAAATAGTACTCATTCAGACGGGAAATTTGAATGAAAGCCAGCCAACCTCTCATACATTTTGATGTGTACGTTCATCAACGTTACAAATCTACTTACGGACATTTGGTAATTTACGAGAACTTGTTTGTCCATGTTATCTGAATTTATTGCACATTGTGGGAAATCAAATTACCAAGTGACATGCGCCATTGCCATTCCACTCATACCAGCCCAGATGTGACGGCCTTGGATTGTAATTCAAGCTTTGCTCAACCAAGTTTATGTTAGTAAAACAACACACTAAACCTCTAATACGAAATAAACTACATACCAAAAATGATTAATACTGTTCTCTAACATCCAAAACAAGATAAAATTCACATTATAGGCATAGCGATGTTTGGTAAATGTTGATCGTTTCGACATCATGATGTACGTGTCTTCGATAGTGTATATATCACATGGGTAACTTGTGTTCCATTGCGACGGTCCTGTAATCTCTGTACGAATGTTTTACTGTGTTATATTTTGTTACAAACCCGTCGGCATATTCAATTTGATAAATGAAACGGTTTACTACATTGCTTCCCAGCATAAAAACACTGCGGCAATGCTAGACAAATCAGTATATGATGAATGATAATTGATGATTGCCTTGCCTCTATTACTACTAGATACATACTCAACGTTTTTATGTATGTCCATAGGGAACCTGTTTTAATATGTGTATTGTTCATGTGTTCAAATAATGTTTACTCCTTTCATTATCTCGTACACTCGGAGTTAATTGGGCAATGCGTGTATTTGTACAAGGAAGTGTAGTCTGTCAGTCCCTGCTTACACACTTGTTGGCAAACAATTTTAAATAATTATAATACTCGATGGCTAGCCCTAGTTTGATTTTAGCACCATAAGTGTTTCAAACTGTTGATACATCCGTAGAAGCATGTTTTTCCCCCCGTGATATAGGACGTTAACAGTCTGCATATATCAACAAGCAAGTGCATATGCACAAAATGCACTACATAGTTTTATATTACAGGAAAGTGTTCCTGATTTAATGGAAAGTTTCATGCAATTTTACTGTTTGCTCACTGCTTATACACGATAATGATACGCTTATCGAACATTGAAAGATAAAGGGAATTAAGTGATGTTCCGACAGTTTGTGTTACCCTTCATAACCGGAAGTTCAGAACCAAGGCATGTACGTCACTTCCGCCTAAATTCTCACCGATGCTAGTTCCATACTCAATATATACTTTCAATTTAACAAAACAAGCAGGGAAGTAAAGTACTACTAAACACACAAACAAGAACCCCATCTGGAAAATATTGTCTTTAATTTTAATCGTCATCGTTTCTGTCAATATTAATCTACAACATGAAAGTGAAATTCGCTTCCCTTTATATCTCATTCCAGGAGCCTGAATGGTTTGTAATGGAAAAATCACCGTCTTTTCAACTATACATAATGGAGCATTTAATGTGATTTGTTCAAACTTGAAGGCAATATTAAACTGAATTAGGGTCACAATCCCATTATCCATATAAATTAAGTAATTTCACCGCAATTTAACATCTCATATCTTATTCTACAGAGACCAAAACATAAATCTTATTTAGTACTCTCGACGCAGGAAAAAGATGACCGTTTTTTGTTTTTTTTAATTTCACTTTAAGCTTCTCTTGTCTACCACGATTTATTCTGAGTATGTTTCAGAAACGTTGTAAATCGTTTTCCTTTTTATATTTCCATTGCCTCAAGAACGTTTTTGTTGTATGTTTTGAAATGTTTCATTATAATGGTAGCACTGAGCTGTGAAACCAAGAATTAGACACACAGAGAGGCTCATCGATATCATACCAAACACATACATACATACATACATACATACATACATACATACATACATACATACATACATACATACATACATACATATATCACATACATCGCTGTCAAAAACTTTTTAAGTAATTGATGTTTTCAAAAAGGCTACCAAAGCTAATTTCTCACTCTACGTAACAACATGTGACGTCACCAATTGCATATTATCAGTACACCCGCGACAGGATGCTGTACAAACTGCAATAACAGCAATCATAACCAATAATCTAACATATTACGACTAGCATGTTTATGTCTTCAATATATGAAACCATCAAATTTACAATACTGAAGGTCTTCATATTCTTTATACATGGTCTCTGATTTGCAAGAGAGTGTTAACAGAACCCAAGCCAAGATCTGGTACGATACAGGCTGACTTGTACACTCTTCTAAATATAGGGAATCGATTTACGTTACAAATTATCTGGACAGCCAGGTTACACGGTTTCATACTCACTTCACAAATTATCCGTATGTTAGAAATACAGGGATTAGTCACTTGCATACAAATTATCCAAATTAAAAGCCCGCCACGAACCATCGAGACTCAGTAACAAGCATCGATCGTGTCTTTCGAATACAGCATGTCACTGGCCCTATCAATCTGATGAAATCTCAAGGGGGGGGGGGGAGAGGAAAAACTACGTTTCCATGGCTTAATGGAGAAGCAGTAGAGACATCACTCTAGCGACTTAAGAGAACAGCACAATGCCATCCTTATCGCTATTCGCAAACGAGTTGTCATAGCAACTCCTCATCCACTATGTGGCCTGCGATCACGATGTCCTTTTACAGTGCAGCTTGATTTTACACACCCCCAGGAGCGGGTAATAATTCATTTTCATAACAGTCTTCATTACATCCACGTTTCATTTTAAAAGCACTCACTGCATTAGAAATATGATCGACAGAAAATAGAATCCATCAATTTGAAGATGAAGATTAGAAAAGAGTAGTAGTCTAATGATCCGATAAAGTCTGATGAAAGACATTGCTTCATTAGTAGGCCGGGATACAAACTGTAGATGTAGTAGGTAAACTAGGCCACACATGGACGAGAGTAATTTGTCGTTGCAGATCAGGGAAATACTGTGTTACTGTAGCTGACACTCAATAGACTTGACAGTGTAGTTATTTTTAATAAACGTTACATGTTTTTTTAATAAATGATCATATTCATATCCCTATAATTGACGTAATCGATTGAATGGAAAGGTTTCATTAACAGATAGATTGTAGTATACGACACCACTATTATTTTAATACATGTCTCACTCATTATTTAACATCTGCCGGTTGTACGGCTGCTTGGAATAGATGTATACCTGATCCGAACAAGCGAAAATATGCAACTGCCCCTCCTACTATAACATCCATAGTTCCTTGTATAGTTTACGAACAAGCTCAAACATGTTGAGAGAGAGAGATATATTTTTATTATATACATGCTTTGCAAATGTAACTCTTGTTTTATGTTGAAACAAAATTCATTCAAGCATTCATTCTCTGATCAACGTGTTGCCAATGATTGTAGGATAGCTATTCTATAAATAGCAAGCAATCGAAAGCTGGAGTTACAGAGAGTGATATCTCCAGAATAAGTGTATCACCTACCAGTACGTGAAAATCCTTGTAATTAGGAGACAACACTATATCATAGCATGCTACCGTTTTCATTATACTTATTTGAATACATGTACATGTATCTTGTTACTGGAAATGTATAGATACCATCAATGATGACATTTCGTTCCTTTTTTACATGTGTTTTAAATACTCCTAACAATTCTCACAAGTTTACAAGTGGATCATTGCTTTTGTTACAATTACAAACTGTGTTATGCCTCCGACGTATAGTACGTAATTCATTGATTGGGACATAACTCTTTACATCAAGGTAAACATTCAACCAAAACACCCCAAGGTATAGTGACTATGAAAGGCCTTTGTACAAATATATGTCTTTTAGATAGAGAGCTTCAATATTCAAAGTTAGCATTTTCCGCCTATACATCCATTGTCTATGTATACAGAGAACTGTGAATACCTTCAAAATATTCTCTTACATAGATGTCACGGTACATTTGGCGTCAATGGATGCATTGATTCAAACATAATGGTCATCAAGTAGTAAAAAAATCCCAAGGTATTACAACCATGAATGCTTCCAAAATATGATTAGAACTAGCAATTCTGAAATATATAAAGACCCTCAGGGTTATATTGTGTCTGTAAAGTTTCTCTTTTATCCCATTGACAATCAGACACGTGAATATCGTCACACATCTCCCAGAACAGATGTAATTAATGTTTTGATTTCCTTCAATCACTAACATACCAGGTAAACAGCTTTACAAATCTTCACGTCAAAAACGACCGTCAATGGTGGTATTACTCAGAGTAGCAATCTTTCAAATGTCCATTGTAGAGTAGTACACGGTCTATCAATAGGGCCATTATTGGGTACGATGCCTATCAGTTTAGCTTTAAATCCCAAGGCAAAGGTTGACAAAGTTGACATGAGTGGTGTACGTATTTCTAGAACATTCTTGGATTGTGTAAACTAACTTACATTCCTTATATTAAGTTACAATCACTGATTGAATTACAGTCCCAGAAAGAACATGTCATTACCTGTATACGATACCATCTGTAAGACCATAGACCCTACACAACCGTATAGTTGTCTGTACAGTTGGTATGCAAGCAAAAAGATCTTATATTGTGTTCTTCAAAAATTTCTACCTATTACAGCTTTGATACGTTCTCTGCTCACTGACGTAGTGTGATTCGTGCGTGACGAGTATACAGTTTTTAAACCCCACGAATGCATTACTACAGCCAACTTTGTTATCCAAGCTGAGCATGCGAAGAGGGCAATCTTTGGAGATAAGAAGTATTCGTCCATAGGTGTTGCTAACCAATACTAGATTATATGAGGTCCCAAGCAATGCAATATAGTATATTATTTACAGAAGTGAATTGATTGATATTTATAAATGTAACCATATTTCCCATAATGCATCATCCAAGATGGCGGTTGCGCACGTTTCCTGTGTTCGGCTAATTGTTTGCTGTTGCATTATGTGAATAGAAACTTGTGGATACAAAACCATGTACTACATAGTTTACATACAATAAGCATTACAAATTTAATTTATTCATGTCATATAGAAAAAAATTAGTATCAAATTACAAATTAATAAATGCACTTAGAATCGGAATTTTGTTATTAAATGAATGTATTCGGTCCGTATAGCTCACTTAATTTTCTCAGCGTTCATTTTTCATAGTTTCCAAGTTGCCTGACAGCTCCATAGATGACAAATACAACGTGCTATTTCCTTGTAAATGTACTATGATTGGGTAATACGTATAACCACACAGTATTACTAATATCCTGGCTTTATTAATAATTTCATTACAGTTGCTAACCTTTTGCCGCCACATTCATTCGTAAGGTGTCAATTTCTTACTGCGGGGTATTTTGTACATTCAGGAATTTAACCCTAATAGGGAGGAAAATAACGTCAGCTGCTAATATTGTGTCACAAATTTGCAGTATTTCAGACACTCTCTGTAATTAAATATTATTCGGATAATTTGGACAATGTTTCAGTTATTATAGAATAAACATTTCTGGGTTTCTTGTTACCAAGTACCATTTCTCTAAGGGTTGTAAATTAAACGGATTGTAATCATATCTGAGAGAATATTAAATTTTATGCATTCCACTACAGCGATATATAAGAGACGTGTAATATGATAGGCCTTATAATCAAAGCTGTTAATATTACAAAATAATCCGTAGATGTATCCATTCCCCATTATCAGTTCAGTATGTATTCAATCTTGTTATTGGCAGAATATTTCTGTTATGCTCCTTGAGTAATAATATTTGTGGCTTGTATATATTGCGAGTAAGTAATCGAATGATAGATAAATACTGCGTAGCTGACATTCGTTTCTTTATACATACATGTATATGTACATACGTACATGCTTATTGACAAAGTTACGTTATGTACAAATCTATATGTATATGTGGACGTAATTGTGTTAATCCTTTAGTTTATTAACTGGTTGGTTGGTTGGTTGGTTGGTTGATTGGTTGATTGATTGATTGATTGATTGATTGATTGATTGATTGATTGATTGATTGATTGATTGATTGATTGATTGTCTGACTAGCAGACTGATTGACTAATCATCCGATCCCCAACCGATCGATCGATCGACCGATCGATCAATGATAGGTCGATCGCTCTAGAGACTGGTTTATTGATTCTCACTGATTCGTCTTTTTTTCATTAAGAGAATGTATCATCATCCTTGTGTGCTAAATGTTCATGAATCTGTAGTATGTTAAATTGGTTCAATTTACGTGTGGAGTGCGACGTGCACACTCTGAAAGTACATTCAAATTAGTCTGCATAGTTTTCAAATTGATAGCTTTATATCCATTACATTGTCATAGCTATACATCTGATGTCAATTGTCAGGAAATATTACATACAGCATTTAACATCTGAAAGCAATCTATAGGGTTTCGCGTTCATTAAACCTCGTCACGTCTGGCCGAACATATAATAGTATCCTACTCAAGTTCCCATGTATCGTCATCGGTCGAGTCGGTGTGGCCCCATCATGTCCTTCTGTACGTCGGTCGTATGGATCTCCTACCGATTGCTACGTTTGACCTGCCTTAACCTCTCTGACTTACAGATGTTTTTAAACCAGTTCTCCTCATCCATCTTTTTATTTCAAGCAACTCATGCCGTTCAATATGTAAGCGGTGCAGTCCCGGCGAGAAGACTATTAAAAAGTGTCGTTTCTGTATTTCAGTCCTGTTCAGCAGACTACCAGGTATCGTTTTTGTATATCAGCCCTGTCCAGGAGACTATAAAGTGTTGTCCGTCAGACTACCAAATGTGGTGATTGTATTTCAGTCCTGTTCAGCAGACTGCCAGGTATCGTTTTGTGTATTTCAGCCCTGTCCATGAGACTACAAAGCTTTGTCCGTCAGACTACCAAATATGGTGATTGTATTTCAGTCCTGTTCAGCAGACTGTCAGGTATCGTTTTTGTATTTCAGTCCTGTCCAGTAGTCTACAAAGTGTCGATTGTGTATGTCAGTCTCGTCCAGCAGGCTACCATGTCTCGTTCTGTACGTAGTTATAGCATTGTGTAATAAATCATTGATTTATAACTGGGACAGGGAGAATGATTATACTGGTATCTATAAATTATGGTTCATATTTGTATAACTGCCCGATCCTATGTACGACGTTTATCAAATACCTAACTTGAAGATTACTTTAATTTGACAATTTATGCATTAAAAGGATTAACTAATAAATGCACACACACTAGTTAGATAAGTGAATGTCTAAAGAAGACTAAAGTATTTCCCGCGATTTCATCAATCGCTTTAAATATACTGTGTGTATTTAGTTTTTCGAGTCAGCCGCTTAAAGTTCTGTTGTTTGCTAGTTATTATCTAGTGCACTATCCGACAGAGTGAATGCCAGGCCAAATGATTTCACCTTGAGTTTACAATGTCAATGTATTTGAGTAATTTCTGTCAATGTACAGATTATCCTTATATGTGCCACCAATGTATACTTATATAGATAAAAAAAAAGATAAGCCAGTCAAAATTTAGGTACGTTGGGTCAACGCTAACTATATGTTTCAAAGATAGTCAAATGAGCACATCTTTAAGAGAAATTGACCAAATCTCTTGCTGGATGTAATTGACAAGTTGTCGATTGTGTAAACCTTATAACGACAAAATGGTGATTTTAAATTACATACTTGTAAATAAGATGTGTACTCTAACTCTTCTGTATGGTTTCAACTTCGATTTAATGTCTAGGCCTGTTGATCATTAATATAATAATTTGTTCCACCGCAAAATTGCACCGGTTATGTAATTGTGAGATTATAAAGATCGGTCAATGGTACAGCAAAGATGATACCAATTTCAGGTTGAAGAAATTTAAAAAAAAACTCGTAAACAAAATTTATTTTTGATTGAATGTTACGGCTACAAAAACACAGCCTTACAGCATTTATTGATAGAATTAGTACATTCACGACTCGTACAGTAGATGTCACTGATTTGATATTCCGAGATGCTATGATCTGTGATCCATCGCAATGTGTACTAGAGACAAAGCATTGTATGTATGCGTTTTAGGATGTAGAAGAATGTAAAAGTTGCAAATCTTAATAAATGTATACAATTTAGGTATAAAGTATCACTCACTAGAGGAAGCTAAAATGTCTCCCCAATCCATAACCCCATCCCAAGACACATTTATATACAGGCATAAAAAAACAATGAAAGAATAAGAAGACACTTTATATGTTATCTGATAGTTAATTTTGATTAAGAATGTGTTTCGCGTGGATGAAAATTCTTGCTTGTTGCAGTGCATTTGATGAGTATAGGACGTGAAAGTCATTAAAATTGGTGAATTTCAAACAACCATGTCTCCAGATATTTCGTAAACAAGCGTTCACTGCTTTGATAGTCTTTTCAATCTTAATTGTATTTCTATGACTTCTATTTCGTGCTCATAATAAAAGCATGGTGTCTGCAGCGTTATGACCACTTAATGTTTGAAATTTGAACGATATATTTGCTCGTCGCATGAAACTCAATAGATTTGCTCAACCGTTATGAATACCAATATCTCGTAAAATTCAATGCAGAAGAACATATACTATTTTTATTTTTTATCACATTTTATAATGTAGAGATATAGAGATTAAAACCTACAGTGACCACACTCTTTGTACGATTGGTATCGCAAGCTGTCTGCAAATCAAAAGCGTTGTAATTTGAACCTAAAACCAACATTTACTCAGACCACATGCGTTCCCTCAGCTCATTTAAACGATAAATTAATATGCCCCTTTTGGATGACCATATGGATTCAAAATAGCTATTTTCTCAAGTGTTCCTGGAGAAAGATTTACGGAAGGATAATCGCAGAGTATAATGCACAGCCGACACATGCACATTTCTCCTTGGTGACGTCAAGATTTGCCGATAAAGTAATGAGATGGAACGACATAAAAGGTTACTAGATTTCATTCTTTAGGTTCGATTTTTTCCCACAACAATCTACATCATCTCTTTCACTACCACCATCCACATCTTAATGTACGTGAACATTTGCAATATTTGTTATTGTTGCCACTGCCTACATGTTACTACCATCTTAAAAATACGACTGCCAACTCTTGCTTTTGCTTATGTTGGATGTATACAGTGGACAAAATAGCTAGGGCTCAAAGTTGTATGGCCATACTTACAATTATGATTTTCATCTTGATCATGATTACTAACACATTGTACGGTTAATAGAGCACACAGGCTGTGAGTGCGACTTTGGTGGTAAAGCCCCCAAACTTGCGGCTATGAAACTCTATCATTTTGTCATACAATATATTAATCAACCAAAAATGTGCCTATGGTCTTTCATTCAATATTCATAACGAGGCAAACAGAAACTACCATCGACAGTTCAAACAACCATCACAACTACCATTAACATCATCGACACCACTGTCATCTTATTTTGATATCATCACCCTTGTCATCGTCAGGACATCGACGTTGTCGCCATTATCCATTATTACAAGTCACCACCACGTCTATCATCACCATCAAAATAAATACCCATTAGGCCTACAGTCAGCGGTGCTTTCCCCCATTGCATAATCACAATCAAATTTAACGAAATCGCAGATTAGCAAAAAAACTACATCAATCAAGCACCTATAAATTGAATAAACTTGTCTACGCGGTCACTCTTTAATTTGCATCAATTCAGGTTATCTTTCCCGAACGTTACCTCGGTGAAATCGATTCACTGTAAATTTGGGGAAATCCACTTAAGGCTTCAGCAATCTTTCGCTTACAAATGCTTTACATCCGTTACGTTGATTAGATGGGATTTGCCAATATAGGATTGTGAACTAATGCAATATGTCAAAGCAAACCAGCCAATATTCAAGGCCACCTCTCTCATTCCCAACACTACAAGCTATAGTGAATTGTTAGAACACGTTAACAAAATATTCGGTGTACATACATCTATCGTGCATAGTTTACAACCCAGACTGCATATCTGGTATGACTAATTACAATCACTTCATCTGACACCAAACCTAAAACACTCTATGATTGATCTGCAGCAGGAAAATCATCACTTTCTTCTCTTGGGGAATATGCACAAATTGATGTTTCATTGCTACAATTGTTGATCGCTATATTTCTTATATGGCCCGTTTGAACTAACTCCCCAGGCCTCGTAATTGAATTGTAGCCTTCTTGGAAGAAAGTAGCGACATAAATATTTCAAACCGGATACGTTGTCTGTTCTTCCCTCGAAATTAGTATAAACAAGCTTGTTCGGATCTCCGTTTGAAGGGCTAAATATTTACAATTATGTCTATCATTGAAAGTTGGAGGATGTATATAGAAATCGCTCTGCCCGTCTCTTTGTTATACGTATGTATGTATGTATGTATGTATGTATGTATGTATGTGTGTGTGTATGTATGTATGTATGTATGTATGTATGTATGTATGTGTGTATATGTATGTATGTGAATTCATGTCTGACTGACTGACTGTCTGTCTGTCTGTCTGTCTGTCTGTCTGTCTGTATGCATATGTGTTTGTCTGAATGAATGACTGACTGACTGACTGACTGACTGTCTGTGTGTGTGTGTGTGTGTGTGTGTGTGTGTCAGTCAGTGAGTGTGTGTGTGTGTGTGTGTGTGTGTATATATATATGTATGTTTGCGGGAATAAAGTGAGCGCCTGGTGTATTTTCTTATGTATTTGCATATGAATAAAAGATGAGCGAGGTAAAACTTGCTTTGATGTTGCTATAGTCGTCGTGATCACTTTTCAAATATCTAATATCTCTATTACTAAAGAATCAATGGAGCGAGATATCCGAGAAATGTCATTAAATAACTGCTTTTCATCATGACAAAGCAATAAGGTAATATAACGTGTACAATGATATCTCCTTGTTAATAAGACATGGTTGTGGATAAATGAAATTTGAGTACGTACCCCTCTTGTTTACACGTTTGGTGCAGTTGAGACATATGTCCATGGTAGGAAATTCTTTACACATTTCACAACTGATGCATCTCCTCCCTTTTACATCATATACCTCGTTTTCTGGACATACGTGTTGTGTCAAACTCATATGAGAAGCCATAAACACCATGACAACGCTGTAAAAAATTAGACTCATCCTCTCTGATGAACGTATTAGCTCAAGTCCGATATGCTGTGGAACGTTAGCTACCCTCAGTGTTGAGTATGATGACAAAGTCCAGCGAGGTTTTAAGCGAATGAAAACTTCGAGTGTACGATGCGATCAGCTGAATGTCCGCTATGACTCCGTATGTAGGACACGTGAAGGTGAATTCGCATTAAATGAGACAGGACCCTTACCCATCGGTGTTAACAGCAGGAGTGCGCGGAGAGTGAAGAAGCAGTCTCGGGTACAAGGCAGACTTTTAAAAGGTGATGCTAAAGTGTTGTTCGCGAAGAAGTCACGCTGTCCTAAAGTTAGCGTGACTAATATAATACTGTGTGCGCATCTATAGACACCATTCACTTTAATAAAGTGTCAGATGGGATGCCGTGGTCACGTGACAAACTCGATATCAGCTCTTGCGCTTTTGAACGCAGCCGACTTTTTCAGTGCTGCATTTTTTTCATCCCACTGCCTGCCCTGAATACTGTATTTAGTAGTGCAATCTGTAAGATGCGTATACAAATAGAAATAGAAATGTAAGCCGTTGTATGATGAAGACAGTGAAGAGTCAACTGAATAGAATGATAATAAACAACTCAATTACCTCGTGTCCCCAAATGCTAGGGGCATGGAATATATGGTGACCCGTGGTAACATAAGCGCGCCAAATGAATAAATATTGCCGTATATCGCTCTATGTGTCTTTGTACCGAGAACAATTTCACTGAAGGGACGGGTCAGTAAGTTGTTTCCTTTTTTTACCTTTAAAAAGTTTCTGATCTGGAATGATGTCTACTTCAGCTTAAAGGTCAACAAATTGCCAGCCACATATGTTAACAGAAATACCATTATAACATCTCATTTGAATAGCTATTCCTACACGCTAACTACCACCATTTATCATACTATGCTAGAAAGATATGTCGATTGCCCTCTGTATTGTTAATTTATCAAGCAGTCGTTTGACAAGCCAGAATTCAGAAATAACCCTATGTTTTAAAGCCGCATGGTCGGTCACTAAGGGCCTTATTTTCGGCACAATGTAGTAGGTGCTGGATATAAAAATCTTACACTTTTGCTGTTACTTTTAACGTGTTCTCTTAGACAACTAGAATAAAGAAAAAAAATTAAAAGTCGTACAAATTTTTGAAATATACAGAGGTCGAAATTATACAAATAATTAGCCATTTTAGAATCCAATATGGCCTCCGAATACTGTGTTAATTATATGGGAAAATAAAAGGTTGTTGATTCAAACAATGCGATGGCCCCAAATTTTCTATTATTTCAAAAAGGGCCAGGGTAGGAACAAGATTTTTGTTTCTCTTGTCCGCGTGGGGCATTTATTTCAACTCAGTGTACGAAAATTCACGGTTAAACGTATTCAGAGAATATATGTGTCGACGCATTACCCAAGAGGTGAGTAACGAGACAACCAATGTTATTTGCTTGGGTTTTCCGATTTGATTGATAACCAATTGATTATCTCACGATGTTATTTTTATATCATATATACATTCCTGTTGATGACACAAGTAATTTGGCACAATTAAGTGTTTAATTGTTGGAATGACACCAGTATGCTTAAATATCAAACACATTTTACCAGACACAAAAAGTTACAGACTGTACCCCTTTAACACAAGTGAAGGATATGCTTTGCAAACTGTTCACTAACATTTTACATTGAGAGTTTTGCATTCCGGACAAAGATGGATTAGGAGTTACAGATCATCAGTATTTATTGTGCTGTCTGTAAATCTGCAGTCGTCGAAAGCCTTTGCAAAGATACAACATAACACATATGTCGTGAACTTGCCCGTACACGAGGGTTAACTACACTGAATATGGAGTTATTAACAACGTAATATCATATTGGTATTTGTGATGGTAATATTTTTCAGATGATAAGCGATGGTCATTTTAACTAGGTATAGCCTCTGAGTATTGAAAACCAATTTCTTGATAATGGCACCCTCCCCTTGTCTGTTGGACGTGCTATGTCCTCCATTAAAAATTAAATGTTCAAAAGTTTTTCATAAATGCGCGACGTACACGCGTGTACGCACATACCCACACACGCACATACATACACACACGCGCACACACACACGCACACACACACACACACACACACACACACACACGCACACACACACACACACAATATGTACACTGTATCAATGACATTATTAAAGTGTCTTTACATTCTCATATCATCATCATTATTATTGAACATTTAATAAGTTAACTTCATTATGGTCATATAAAAACATTTTTTGATACAGTTCTTGTCTCCGTGTGTTTGCGTCGAGTTTATGTAAGATGATGGCTCTGTTCAATAGTGATACCAAGGAAGACATCGTGAGTACACATGTAACATGTTAGACGTTACACGTGGTTGAATATCATATCATATCACTATTTGTATTAAAATAAAGCCTCCAAACATATATAGGGAGAAATGTCAACAGGACACCAAGTATTCTGATACGTGTAATGTGGTTAATGTAAGTTATTTGCATATGTGTTGTGACATTTTAAAGTTTCAAACTTTATTGACTCGTGCGAATGGCAAAAGACGCCTTTCTATACAAATACATACATGAATATCTATTACATTTACAACTACACGATCGCAAATTTTATACGTTTAATGTTATACTTTTGTGTCTATATTGTTTTCTTTTAACGTTTTCAGTAACATTAAAATCAGTTCTGGAGTTAAAAAGGCTATAGGGAAAGAGGATCGCTCAAAGATGTGTTCTGAGATATGTGCAGCTGCCTCCGTAATTGATCCTCTGAAAGTATCAGGGGTTTTTAAATTTCAATTTAATCGTATACAAATTCTTCAAAACACTGAGTCACTTTAATTTCGTGTCTGCAGCACCCCCGGGCATGGCTTATCTGATAAATGGTGCATTGTCTCAATGCACTGATTCGCTACATGGGCTTCCAATTAATGGATAGTTGTGTCCATTTGCTGTGGATGTTTACGGATTACTTTTTAAATGTGGCTGTTATAAAAGGACCTTGCTGATTGGTCAGTATATGTTACAGGAAATGGCATGTTTGCCATGTGAGGATGTGCTACACACATAAAAACCATGTCAGTCTCTTCAATGATGTATATGGAATTCTTGATAAACCAAACTGGTATTAATCACATTTTTAAAATTGTGAACTGCTACAAATTGAAACACTGTTATTACGCTCGATAAACAACATTATAGCGTTTTATACAAGGAGCGACTAATGCTACAGACAGACTCTCCGAGTATAACTGAAGATTGAACGCTTCGCCCATTAAGAAATTAGCTGGTAGTTTCAAAACAAAATTAACTCAATTTGTCCGCAGTCGGAGAATGTTTTGACAGCAAATGCCTCAAAGTAGAAAGTAAAGTCGAAATTATAATGATTTTCGTCAAAGCGTAAGATGTTTTAAATACAGGGTTAATCACAATCATATAGTTGTCAATTTGAAAAGCACCTAACTTACAAAGGCTAATTTGAAATGGACAAGTGATATAGACATCTTGGGAGCAGTGGGACTTTTTCAATTTATTTCTAATTTCGTTGGCCAAACGTTACATTTTGTCAAATGAATATTATTAACTAACACTTCTGATTACTATAAGGTATGATAGTCGCACACTGAGTACTAGTAGATTCAGCTAACTGTAATATCATTCTAGAGTGACCGTTATTATGGAAATTACATTATCTTGTCCAAATGACCTGTCTAAGTAATGTATCACCTATGACTGTATAAGTTATTTGTTTTTAGCTTTCCTAACAACATTTTTTGGCCTAATGTGGATCGTTAATGGGTTCGATTAACAACTTAGCAGGCCATACCTATTTACGTTTATGGCAATCTAATTTACAAATTTAGACGATATAAATCAAATTCCACTACTTTTCATATGATGACGTATGACTTACGCGTATGACAGTTTGTTCAGCTCGATGCTCATACATACATCTCCGTCGTTTTCATATCGTTCGAGCTGCATGACTTCTCTTATTTCCATACACAACCGTTCTCGCATGACAAGTACAAATTCGATGGATAGTTAGACCGTAAACGTCTTCGCTCAAACATCAGAATTTCTCGCACAATAGCGCATGAGAATAAGTCGATCTCCGTGCTCTATTTTGATCCTCTAGCATGTTGTAAAATACTATCGCGAGTACATTGAATTTATGATGCTATACCACAAGGAAGTTAAACTCTAAACAAACGACTTTGTTTTACATTTAGAAATGAGGCAAATTAAAATGTAGACACAATTTGCAGTCATGTTATAGAAACTAGCCTTTACAGGACATTTATCACGAGCTTGCTGTGACATTAAATGACATATCACTTTACATGAGACTTACCACTGTGTTGTGCGAGAAAAGTTGTAATACAACGAACAAGCTTATGCTGGAAGAAATCCAAACGTAGAACGATTAAGAATTAATTACGTCAGCAAGCGAGGGTAATCTAAACAATATATTACCCAATTATCTAACTTTGATGTCATTTTTGACAACATTTTAATGTCGCAGTCGAGAAAATTACATTTCTAGTGTGAAAAGTCTATTGCGGCTGAATGAGTAAATATATGATGGGTTCTTACGGGACATTTAGTACGCAAAGATAAGATCTTACTCTCAGTCTTGCTCAGATGGAACAATGATGTCATCATGCCATATATAGTATTGTTACCTAGCTGGCTTGTGTTTATCTGTATTTATATATGGACTGTGAAATACACGTAAAAACACGAACCGGTTAAGACTAGCTATAAATCAACCAACAACACGGTCAAGACAATTTATGAATGCAAAAGTAAATAGTGCACGTCGTCATGAAAGATTAATATATGGTATAGTCTGTCATTACGATTCACGTATATCAACTCAATATTGCTCTTGGACAGACAACATGTAATGATGGATGGATGGCTAGATGAATGGATGGATGGATGGATGGATGAACAGAGGGAGGGAGAGATGGAGGAAGGGAGGAATAGATAGATGGATGGATGGATGGATGGATACGTGGATGGATGGATTGGATTGACCAAGCGAACGTACGAATGAATTAATGACTGACTGACTGACTGACTGACTGACTGACTGACTGAATAGCTGATAGGTATATGGTTTTAACAAATGTACATACATACATGCATTCAAGTGTTTTGCCTACAATCATTTATGTTAAATCAATTACTAAATGTTTAATTCAATATACGATAATGCAATAGTAGTTGTACACGGTGAATATCGTGTTATATGCTTGCATATATATATGAATAATTCTATTTTTTGAAGAAAAAAGTATATCCTTCGTTTATTTAGAATTTCCTAACAGTACAAAATAGCTATGAGTATCATGAACCTTGTTAAGTCAGACATACCTGTCTACACGATACCTTGCAGTAGAAATTTAAAACTGCTCAAAATTTCTATTTGTGAAAACAAATCGGTATTCTCATATTACCTATGTAAAAATTATCGTTGCTATGTACTTGGAAACATTAAATGTTCTACTACAAATTATATTATACAAATTATGTACTTATATACGACTTTGAGTCGTTTTTAAAAAGAACTGTGGCAAAGTTCACATGACCACATGAATTCGGATTTGCTAGATTAATGTACGCTATCCTGGTTGGTTTGATATTCCTGTATCGTACACACTTATTTTACTATTCCAGATGGTGTTGTCCTGTGTTTTTATTTCAGTCGCTTGGGAGCTGCCCCAGGGAGATGGGTTCCTTTTTCCTGACATTAAAAAACTATATATTTCAGTTTAACTAAGTTTTCTTTCCTACATCACCGCTAATAAAAGTGAATTACATAAATGGGAAGCTTTACAGAGTTCATTAATACTCGGTTGGGTATACGTATTCATCACCACGTTCAAGCTTAGCTCTAAGGTCCCTTAAGTTGCAATTGGTTTAGATCTCAGAAAGCCGGACTTTCGGTCATTTCTCTGTATGCTTACAACACACTAAGTAGCATATCACGTAAAGGGTGCCGATATTAAACTTTTTTTTTCAATTTACCTAGCAAGTAATGTTCTTTCGCTAGAATGGTTCCTAAGCCAGATTTCTGTGGTTCTGAACGCAGACATGAAATGAAATGCCGCCTTTTGATATTGCGGTCTGACTTTTGAAGGATACATCTTAAAACTATCGCTAAAGGAAACTATACAGTGCTCGTCATTTTAAAGGTAATTAGTCTAAAACCTTGCAAGAATTTTGTTGAGGGTAGTTTTGATATGAAAATGTACTTATACATTTTAATTAGTGTCATTGGCGTGCGTATTTCACCAATATGTGATACGTCACTAGTGGTACTCAATATTTGACACGTCACTAGTGAGATTTAATATTGATATTCTTTTTTCCCCCTGGCGGCTCTCCATATATGTACGTCCCTGGCGGTACTCTGTATTTGATACGTCATTGCCAGTACTCTGTATTTGACACGTCATTGGCGGTACTCTACATTTGATACGTCATTGGCGGTACTCTATATTTCATACGTCATTGGCGGTACTCTATATTTGATACTTCAATAGAGGGTTACTTGCACTGATCCATCTTTACTTTCATACTTGAAACGTCACTGGCGGTACTCGATATCACTTGTGATATTCCATGGTACACTCACCCGTCACTTCAGCAATCTGTGCGAATGTTTACATTGAACTTGGGGGGGGGGGGGATAACCCAGCTGCAAAACTTAACAATCTTTGAAGTAAACTTATCTAGTTGTATCTTCGACTGAATCACGTTCTCGCAAGCCAGAGCTCTTATTTCTGCTAAATAACGCAACGAAATGTGAAGCACGTCTTAGATGGTGCCGTAAAGAGGCCCGTGGTTTACGACGATGCTCAATTACGACAGTAATGTTACGTTACTACTCAACAAATGTTATGAGATCTATGTGAAAGTCTCATTCTTTTCAGTTCCACGTCTATTATCTATGAATTCCCTGGTTTGGGTCTATAATAAATTGGTTAATAACCAGCATCACCTCTTACTTCGAAAGAAAATATATGTTATCACTGATTGTGCCACTGCCACTACGTAGTACTTGTCGTCGAGGAAATGACACACTTTATGGTGTTACGATCGGATGAATTAAAGAAGTGATATCGGGTAATGACCTCATACTGCGGTATATATGTCTACTTTGACAGTGCACTGACCACACCTGACCTTAAAGTAAGACATTTAGATCGTTGGGACCAGTCTAGCCCAGAGACTTGGCTATCTCGATTGATAATATCGCTCGCTAGAGCCAGTTTGTCGAACCAAAGTCTCTAGACTATACAACATTTCAAAATCAATAGAGACATGCCCTTAAAATGTACGAAATCCCAGGAATGCGATCATTGTTTTTATATTTTCTATTGCCAAGTATACATCTACTGATCAGTGTCAGACACTCTCCCGCGTCAACTATTGGCATAAATTTGCATATAATTTGCAGAAAAGTTTCCCTATACATCTATCAAATGCCGGAAATTCGGGTAGTTATTCTTTACGAGCTTACGATATAATATTAGAAATTCCTACGAATATTTGTTGTAAAGATGTGATCAAACTCAAATATTTAAACAGTCAAGGGAATATGCAGTCTGAATATTTTTTCATCTAATATGTCTAGGTGAGAGGTGATATCGGGTAATAACCTCGACATGCAAGCTATTTTTTATGATTTTTTTTATAAAAACATAATTCATATTTTAACATTGACAGGGCTGCGTTTCATCAAATAATTGATGTCTGGTTGATCATCACTGCTTTCGAAAATTCAAATCGCGCATTCCTAAATATGATGAGTTATGACGTAATCCTTCCAGTCATTTTTAAAGGGGAACGTCGCTCCGGAAAATAAAGGTATATTTTCATTAACTATGGGTTCTGGAGAGTCATTTCATGATTTTACATCCCTGCAATTAGTTGCGATTTCAGCGAAACATCAAGTTTATCTTGTTCGTTATAAGTTATTTTTATCGTCTCGCTCAACAAAAGTCTTACTAACATTGCTACATTTTATGGTCTTGTTCGACAAATCTAATCACATTGCTACATTTTACTTTATCGCTCAACAACAATCTTGCTAACAATGCTATATTTTATCATCTGGATAGATAAAAATCTTACTAACTAACATTGCTACATCAAGTTGTATCATCTGGGTAGACAAAAATACTCCTAACATTGCTACATTTTATCGTCATGGTGGACAACAATCTTACTAACAGTGCTACATTTTATATATCGTCTGTCTAGACAAAAATCTTACTAACATTGATACATTTTATCATCTGGCTAGACAAAAATCTTACTAACATTGATACATTTTATCGGCAGGGTAGACAAAAATCTCATTATTATCCTCTTGTGTGACAACAATCCTACTGACATAGCTATATTTTCTTTTTGTGAGCTACCTTTATCTTAGCAGATGATTGAAAAAACATACGAGTACGTTGTAAAAATGTACAATTTTTCAGACATGTCAATGGATTATAATATAACAAATGAACTCTAATTTTTGTCATGCCCAACAATAAGATGTGACGATGTTAATATAACATTTGCTAAGCATGACAATAAAATGTAGCAGCGTTGCTACGTTTTTGTTGAGCCAGACGACAATTTGTTTCAAATGAACTGGCTTCTATTGGCCCTTCGTGGCAACTATCGCTACCCATTCTGTCACGTATCATGTTAGCTCTCATTTAATGACGTCGCATACCTATGATTTAAATTCGTATGGTTTCCTTGATATGCGAATCGCATGTCAACATTGTATATGTATACCCTGCAGCAAATTTAATATCCACTACATAATTTCATAATAACTGCAAGGTAAATGATTAGAACAACATTTTTAATAGATGGAGTGTGTCGTATTCGTACTAAAGTTAACCATTACATCATTTTGTATTAGTATCTTGAAATTACATCTATAAAAGGGGTTTTGTGGTCAAAAAACTCGGGAAAGTACATTATGAGACAATTCAAACGAGACAATTTGGTAATTCACCAATTTACCCCATTTTCTGTCAAGCATACTTTATATTGCACTTTTAATAACTCCTGTACATCTGTTCGTAAACCATATATTGTTTGGAATGAATGACACGTACCATTAAAAGAACATTGAGAAACTAATCATATATACACAATCATCTGTATACAAGGTATAAAAGCATCAGATTGAGTTGATGCATACAGAGTCAGTCTGTCCACACAACTACAATCCCAGGAGTCTATCGTTGGTCATGCGTACACTATCAAAGTTGCGGTGACCATTTCAATTGTGCAGTTTATATATGAGTCACGAACACAGCTGTAATCACCACTACCGAATCAGACTCATTCAACGCTTTCCAGGAAACACAAAACTTTAACTCTCTAGAAATATAACGACCTTTGAACTTTAAGAGACACGTTATTTCTGGCATCAGTGACTACTAGTATTTTAAGGTTTTTCCCTTAGGTTCAACTTACTCGTAATCGTACATTGTGAAGAGTATCGCATTACCTGTGGATAATGTAGTGTTTTTTTGTACTGTATACACGATAAATCAAATCAAATTGATATTTGTGTCCGCACCCAAAAATCAGCACCGTCAACGGCGATCATGATTTCATCCTATCTCTGTACTACTTGTGGATAATATCAACAATTGTTAATATGTATAGTTTCTAAAAATTATTATATTTCAACAGTTTTCATTGGATATATATTGCGGTTGTCTGATCGATAAGTGATGCTCGTGAAAACTAGTACATGTATACAGTTTTAACATGGTGACAGATTTAAAACCAAGCTTTCGCTAAAGATTTAAACTTGCCACTACACTACCTACAGATAATATTCACCACTAATTAACAAATGTAATGCCTTTATATAACTAATTAACTAATTTTAGTGGATATGTTTTTTGTTATTTGATTTTAAAAAACGCCCCAGTTGCAGCTAGTGTGGAGGTTTAAAAACTCTTGTATTGTGTGTGTTTAATTGAATTTCGCTTCTTTCGTTCATAAGGCTAAATATTCTAGTTTCGATTGCTGATGTATTTTAGTGTTAAAGGGAGACAACATTATGAGGAGTAAACACAAGTTCATATGAAATGGGTCTTTAGTTAATGATTGAGTTTATAAGAGTTCGTTTCATTTATATTACACATGTTTTTCAGAGAAACTTGACATTTAAACTTTGTCCGGTGTATTCACGTAGTCTCTACCGTGTACTGGACCCGTGTTGTCACCTGGGAGTTACCTTTTGATCGCATAATGACGTCACTGGTAAATATTCATGACATTGTGGAAAACAGAGAAACCGTTGTATTCAATTATCAATTAATATATCTATTCAGATGCAGACGGTAAAACACATGTCTAGAGTGTTTTTGCATACCAACTAATTCATCGTTATTGCATTTCTTTTATATACATTTTGTCTAAATGTGGAGTGACAGGTAGTAGCAATATGCTCCAGTAAGTTGAATGTGACCCCAGTCTAAAACAGATATTATCTCAAGGACCCTTTAAATGTCACTTTCATCTACATTATTGTGTACTGCCAAAAATGATCTCCTGGTATGTAATGTAAACAAATGGTTCTCATTGGTCTAACTTCAGAGGTATAAGCACCATTTCTTGGTTAAAATATGCAGTCATGTGTAAATTAGTTAAGGTATTCATGAAATATCTGGGAAAGTAATCCGTGACAGATTGCGTCTAAACCTTCTGCTACTGACATACTACATAAGCGGAAAGCGGAAAGCGGATATGGCTTATATTGCATTGCCCCCCCCCCCCAAGGGTTGGACGCAACCTGTCACGGATTGAAGATTATAGTACTTGTTTTTTGTCTATCTGTATGCTGATCAATTACAATAAAAGCCAGTTGAAACAAATTATCGTCTGCTCCACCATTATCTTAGCAGATTGTCGCCATATCATATACATTGTAACAAAGTATATTTTTGGATTCAAATGTAACCATATCATATACATTGTAACAAAGTATATTTTTGGATTCAAATGTAACAATTGTACTTCAATTTATATTGTACCTGATGATGAAATGTTGCAATCTTTGTAAGATATCTGTCTGGCTCACCAATAAAAATGTAGCACTATTACTAGTAAGACTTTTGTCGAGCCATATGACAGTTTGGTTAAACTTCACTTGCTTCTATTGTAGATGCTTCAATAAAATAACAGTTTATCCTGAGTCATAAAGCTCAGCCATTTGTGTAATAACTATTGGTGTGGATTTTAGGCCCTATAACTTCTGTTAGTCTGGTTACTAAATTGCAACGTCACGTGACATTTGTTGTCCAATGACGTAGTGCCACGTTGCCTTTGTTCTCGAAGTAATGCTTGAATGGGCGTTAGCCTTTAGATCTGTGCCCTGAGATGGCTGCGTGACGTGAACATATCCGACTGAGATCCTTAACCCACATCGACTTGACGAGTGACAGAAGAGACTAGGAAACACTTTGATTGTTCTAAAACACTGGACCACGTCCCCATGCCTTCGGTGATGTGTGTCACTGAAGCCATGCATCGTACAGGCTGGGCGAAATCACTACGCTGAGATGAAGACCTACTCAATGATCACGTGCATTTGAAACAGATTGAACCTTGCATATGTATTTTTTCGATTTTATTCCAACAACACCCCCCCCCCCCAAGTGTTACAATTTACTCACGTATATGTCTCACTATACAACAAATTCACACTGCTTTACAACAACTTAACGAGGTGTTCCACAAAAACCCAGACATCAGATAATCTAAAGTGACTATGGGATCGATCAATAGTGACTTATGAGAGTGGACTGTGTGCCTCAGTGATTCAGCGGAAGTTCAGGGCTGATATCAACGCCATCACTATAAGATCAGACAGCTTTGACGTGGGAAAATTTGCTTCTAAATTACTCCCAAACTTTCGAGAAGGTTAAAATTGCCTCATGCAGTGAACATGGGCACGCACTGAAATACGCAGATACATTTGATTCAACAGAATGTCCAACTAGTTAACCCGTCGTCTGGCTCGACAAAAATGTTTCTTACAAACATGGCTGCGTTTCATTGGCTGGCCAGAAATCTTACACACATTACTACATTTGAACGTCTGGCTCACTACTATTGCTACAGTTCAACATCTCGAATGACAAAAATCTTACAAACATTGCTACATTTCGACGTCTGGCTTGAACAAAATCTTACTAACATTGCTACATTTTATCGTCTGGCCCCGACAAATGTATGACTAACATTGCTAAATTTCATTGTCCGGTTCAACATGTAATCTTTGCAACATTGTTACATTGTATTTGCCTATGATGTCATACCCTTAGCTGATTGATACACTGTAACTAATTTGTTTTAATTGGAGCATGTCAGAATATTCATGATTCTTTGAATTATGATTTTCCTATAGTTTAGCGAAGATCTGCTAAAATTATATTTACTCAAGCAAGGAAAGCGCTACAATGATGGTATGATTTATATCTATCCAGACGCCGTTCTGTTTAAGGTTCATTGTCTTCAATTGTATATGTTATAACAAAACAGTAAGAAGGGCTGTAACTCGCAAAATCGTATTTAATTTTCCATGTATACTTTGCACAACGTGTCAAATCGAGAAAGTATTAGTCCATCAAATATTGATGTACTCTATCAACAATTGATTCAAGAGTTCGTTTCAATTTTCAATTTAGTTGATTGAAAATCTTGAGCAGATGGGTTTATTGTGCATGCATACTGGTTTCTTGTGACCAGAAAATCGAATGTCAGCGAAAAGATTGTTTATTCAAACGGCGTAAGTAAACTTTTGTATTGATGTCATTGTTCCTGCTATTACCTCGAACGGAAATTAGATATCCCGAACAAAGAATTTCACTTTGAGTTGTGACGATATTAAATTTTTGCTATAAATTTTCAACTTATATGTTTCCGTTTTGTTTCATCTCTAATGAAATAACTGCTATATTGACTTCCTGTAAATATACACATTTTTTTTATATATTTTCATTATGACATTGAGTATATTACTTTTATTTTATATCGACTTATAAGTAAATTTTAGCCATCTTGAAATGCAAGAGAACGCTAGGGAGTTCATTACAGAGAGTCTTGAAATATATGCTTGTCAAAAAATTTGCATGATGAAGAACCACATGTATCTACATAAATATTACAAACTCAAAAGGTTTAATTAAAGTTTAGTGGTAGTCTGATATAGGCATGTCCAGGTGCAACGCCCTGTTTATTAGCGTGTATATGTGTTTGTTTGTTTGTTTGTTTGTTTGTTTGTTTGTTTGTTTGTTGACAAACACGATACATCGTGTCGCAATCACTTTGTGTTAAGTCTCATCATCCAAAGTTCTGACCACGTTGCATTTGAATTATTCACATGATGCAAAAGATCGGTTCGGGAAAAGGGGCTTTCAATTAAGTGTTGTTTGTTGAAGCGTTCCTGGTTACTGGCTAATTTTTAGTAGCGTGGGACCCCGCGGCGCACGCGCGTATGTGTGTGTGTGAGTGAGTGCATTTGAGGACTGCTGCGATTTAAAGATATCTGTTGTGCTCGTTTCAGCTTTATTCTTTTTTATATTTGCAATACAAGGAAACATAAAACTTTAAAACTTTAACGGCCTTTAATATATGTAATTCAAATATGTACTATGCAAGGACTCCTTATACAAACCTAATTTTACCTAGTGATAGTTTGTCCCCTCGAAAGAACCAAATACTACATTCCATCTACAGGTTAACAGGTTCTCCTATTTGACGGCACCAACACCCATATTACTGACTGCGTTCAACTTGCATTTCTTTCTGTACATGATGGAATAACGGCAGATGATACTAACACTCTCGATGCTATTAACATATAAATAACTATTGCTCTACATTTTATAGATATAACTCATAGAATCGTGTTTTTATTATGCATGACGCCATCGTTTCGTTGCACAGACTTGAATTCCCCTCGACAAAGTTTATTTTACTCATTTATATGTAAATTAGGTTGAATGAAACCCGAAATTTTTGTGGAATCTGTTTTAACAAATTGACTGTTAATCAAAGTGAGATGATGTTGTTAAAACCGACTTACGTTTTGAAGTTTATGTTAGCTTTTCCCATTTTATTTCTATCAATATAAAAAACACTATGCCTACCGCATTATATTTACCGTGTGATTGAATTTATATAAACCAGCCCAACTATAAGTCAAATTATTTCAAGAATTTTTAGAATACACATGCTTTGTTTTATCAAAGCTAACATAGGTTTCACAATGAGAATCACAGATATTTCGCCGTGATGTTGCCATAATATGATGGCGGGTGGACGTACCAAACGAGCCATATCCAATAGGTTTATATGCCCTACACACATTCCAGATGTTGGAAAGCTTCAGTAAATATGTAAGTAAATGACAATGGCATATGACATTTTAAGTCTAGAAAACCAGTTGTGTCTGACAAAGTTTTAAGGAATAAGTTAGCCAATTCTATTCCTTATGGATCCACTGGTACAAATGTACTAATCAAAGACCGTTGGATTCAAGCATTAGGGTTTAAAGGTGTTTCTCTCCTTCATACATTACTTATTACACAAAAACTGTGATTTTGCTGAAGAACTTGTTGTCTGTTTTCAAAATATGTGAATAATTAACATGGACCTCCTCGAAAAATACAAATCTTAAAATATTACCATTACTTTGGTCAAGCTAATTAAAATGCATTGACAGCTAAATTTAAAGGAAAAAATCAGGATTGACCGTGCAAAATTCTGAATAGAGGTCAAAATAAAATCAAAATTAAGACATTTTGGAATCCAATATGGCCGCCGAATCCAATATGGCCACGATAACGCTATTTGAAAATGGAAGACAGCCAATTGAAAACACAAAAAAATAGATGTGAACTCAAAATTCTTCCAAAAAACTGTAATGGTTAGTTGTAACGCTATCATCATATAAATGAGATTACTACATGTTTAACTCTTACATTATTCATTTAGCAAACTTGTTAATAAGTTCTTAATTTCCTTCCCTGGGAATACAAAACTCATCAAACACATCTCTATGATATTAACGATCGGTGTCTTGTTTTTAGATTTACGTCTGACCTGGATTTCATCCTAGGGTTTATGTCACCTGTTTTAATTTGAATATTTACAGTTTGGGATTTTACATCACTAGTTTTCATTTGCATATTTTTTTAGTTAGAGATTTTAGTTAAAGGTTTAGGGAGTACTAAGTTGATTTTCCTCTTTCTCTTGACAACCGTTACTCATACAACTATGTTGATCATCAATTTGGAAGCTTTACGCTCCAGATCACAGTGTCAGTATTTATATACATGTCTTTTTTCACATGGATTGTTTGCATGTTTGTGAGACTAATTGTGATTTATATTGTGTCTTCTGAACATTGTACGTTAGTTTTCTTCGATTGGGATAAATCTCTTCTTCCTCTCGCCAAGTTAAGCAACAGAGGTTTATTCATCCATCTATCTATACTTGCACGTAGGTATACGCGCATATCCATACATACATACATCCATAATACATACATACATACATACATACATACATACATACATACATACATACATACACACACACACACACACACACACACATACATACATACATACATACATACATACATACATACATACATACAGACATACACACACACACACACCCATCCATCCATCCATCCATACATACATACATACATACATACAGACACACAGACACACACACACACACACACACACACACACACACACACACACACATTTCCCTAGTCCTGTCACATCAACTTAATTAGTACATAGCTCATTCATTCAAGCTAAACGCACTGGTGTTTTTTTTCGCGGTATATGTATGTGGTACTGCTCGGCCAAAGTAGATTCTTCTTTGGATTCCGAGAAAGTTGGCAAGAGATTAAAATAAACATCAACTAAATAATGAACTAGTCTTTAATTTATTCATGTCGAGATTTCTTTGATAGCAGTATGTACATGCAAATCACTTAGAGCAAAGTCTCCAATGAAAATAATCCAGTTATTACTGACTCAAACATATCCCGTGATACAGAAATAGACTTGGAATTCTTGACAATGCTTCCTATTCCATCAAGCTGTGTCACCTTGTCTGTGTGACGCCTCCAACGGCCACCTTGCCTGAAAGGAGACACAGCTATTTGAAATAATTGAACCCATGATAGCGATCTTAATAAGTTGTCTAGTCCTGTATCAATGCTTGATCGGCATTAAAGAAGTCGGTACATCTCTTTTAGCCAGTCTTATCAAACGACGGTACCAATATATCAATGTAGTTATCTGTACTTCAATCTATAGATCAAACAATGGTCTATTTTTTGCTACCGAAAACCATCCCCTGATTAAACTATATGATACATGTAGATAAATTTACGTTAGGGATTTGTACAATTTCGTTCTCTATGAATGCAATAAATCACACATACATACATACATACATACATACATACATACATACATACATACATACATACAGAGATATCTTATTGTTTCCAGGCATTAATATTGATCCTTGAAAGGTGAACTACCTGAAAATGGAACGGTTTTTTTGACATCGTAAACAATATTGCATCACCTGTGGGTAAACGTGTGTTTTCTGTAGCTATATACACACATCAAATAAAATCAAGTCAATTTTGGGGTCCGCACCCAAAATCCCATGCCGTCAACAGCGATCACGGTTTCAGCATTTTTTCTGTACTATTTATGGATAATATGCCGACCACTGATTAGCATTACTTTGTCTAATTATTGGTGTTTTAACAATTTTCAGTGAATATGTTGGGCTTGTCTGATCGAAATATGATACTTCAGTTACAGCTCGTACAGTTTTTATTACGGTGACAGATTCAAAACTCAGCTTTCGCTCGACATTTAAACTTGCCAGTACTCAACATACAGACAATATTCACCACTAATTAACATACACAATGGGTTTTTGTATAAGTAATCGACCAATTTTAGTGAATATATCTTGGTTATTTGGTTTTTAAAAAGTCCTATTGAAAAGGGAAACAACATAAGTATACTACTATTGGTTTTGCCCCCCCCCCCCTCCCCGTGATATCCCTAATGGGTTTAGCAGGCATTAGACAGATACAGATATATAAGCAGATACATACATGGAAAACAGCTCAAAGTTACATGTCATAGATATCTCCAGATGGCGGATCGTACAAAGCTCGCCTTGTGCGAAAACTTAGAACATTTGAGGCAACATTATCCGCGGTCAGATGAAACATTTCAAAGTTGGTTTGTAACGGATTATTTCTTCCATATGATTTATTTACCTTATTAGACTTGTCTAAGTCAATCGGATTTCTCAAATTTCTTTCCAATGAAACTAATTTAGTGTAATATTTTGTGTTTCCATTAGCCTTTATTTTGTGAGATAGCAATGTCTGTGTGGTTAATACAAGTCCATGGAATGAATTTAAAATCTCTCGAGACAGTGAGAATTAAAAAAATGTACAAGCCATATGACGAACGAATAACCAATGTTCGAAGTAATATACATCCCCACCCTGCCCCACCCCAGGGACCACTTCTAGTTGAGGGCTTTACATAATGCTGCATGGTCAGTGAGATCTCAGGCACCTGGAGGGGGTTCCCGCCAATAATTTTCGTATCAGAATGTGAATTTTTTAGGCAGGTTTTTATATGACACGTAATAATGACAATTTTGGAGAATACAGCAGCCGCAACGGTTAGCGTGGCATTTCAACAATTGAAAATGGTATATTTACACATACGGACAACACCCCCACCCCCACCACCAATAAATATAAAAATAAAGTATCAACTGTAGAGGTACCACTAACAATTGTCTGTGAAACGTCTATGGATAAATCACATAGTGAAAAGTAAATGCAAGGATACAAAACTCTCCACCCTTTCTGTACATGAAAAAAAACCACCCGCGGACACTTTCACACTATTCACCCGTCCATCAATCTACATGATTGGGGGTTGACAGCCATCAACCATGTAGTGAACCAATCAAATCAATGAAATACAGAGTTAGTGATCAAGGTCAATAGGTCATCAGTTCTGTCAATCAGAGAAAGTTGTTGTGTCATTCAGTCAATCTTTTGGTCAGTACAAAGTGAATTAGCCTGTCAACGTATACATATACGTCATCAATCTATCCACCAACCAGTCGTTAATAAAACATTCCAAATTTGTTATCTGTCACATTAGTAAAAAAAATAGGTTTTACTGTTACTCTTTGATTATCACACATTTCCAACTTTCACGCTTTTAGAAGCAATTATCTGAAGTCCATATTTTCTGAATCATTTTTTTCCTACTTCGGATTACGTGAGTGATCGTGAAATGGTATTACATTTTCTTCAGTCATGGTAATACACGACCTTTCTAGTTAGCGTACCATTTTAGGTAGTGCCCCCCAATATTTTCGTCATTCAGCCAGGAAGGCCCTTGTCACTTCGAGTCGAACACGAGAAGTAACAAAATCCTTTAGGTTAGAAGCGTTTTCCGGCTGATTGCGGGAAAATATTTGGAATGATATAATATCCCTTTGCATGCATATAATATATCATACTAAGTGGGAATTTTTTTCCGGGGGTATTTTCCGATTTGGTCGAATGGATTTGAAAAATATTAGCGGAGATATGTTCACAAAACATCTATATGATATTTGTGGCTGTCGAATCTGTGCATGATTGAGTGCTTATTCGGTGTGATAATCTCCCAGAAGATATGAGATAAAGCAAAGTGTTTGTGTATTCGGTCCCCTGGTTATTATACTATTATAGGTGTGTTTTAATTTAGATAAGAGGAGAAGAATGGACAAGATATCTATATTTTGTTAATAAAGAGTGAATTATATTCGACTGAAAGAGAGAAAACTAGGCATGGGGAAGGAAAGAAGGTAAAAGTTTTATATCACTACAAAAAAATCAATTAGTCTATTGATCAGTATCACACATCATTCATTCATTCAAACTCGATCGATCCATCGATCGGTCGGTCGGTCGATTAATCAATCAATCAATTAATCAATCAATCAATCAATCAATCAATCAGTCAGTCAGTCAGTCAGTCGATCGATCGATCGATCGATCAAGCAAGAAAGCAATCAATCATGTAAGCAAGCAAGCAAGCAAGACAATAAGGCAGGTGGACAGTCAATCAATCAATCAATCAATCAATCAATCAATCAATCATTTACATGCTCACAGCACCCTGTGCTCACGACAAGCGAATTGACAGTCTATATTCGAGTTGTGGATGTGCCATATGCCATACCTATCTATAATACTAAGAGGGAGTTTCGGAGTAATTTCAGACTCGGCCAAATGGATTAGAAAAATATTAGCGGAGATATGTCCACAAAACCGTTTTTACATGAAATTTGAGGGAATCGTTACTGTCTACGATGCCTGTCGAACGCTACTCATAGGAAGCGATTTGACATGCCAGTTTTTACCTACTAACAAAATATCTATATCCCGTCATGCGAAGCATGTTTTAGTTTCTAGTTTATGAAAACATCATATCTGCGTATTGACGGCTGAACGATTGACTCGTATATCCAGCATCACAAACATGCGTTGTCGTGACGTAGAATGACTCGGGTATTAATCCCATACTTTTTGTTTGAACACGACAACTTAGCTTGCGTGTGGTACATGATATAAATAGCATTGCCATTATGTATATATATCAACGCTTCAGATAAAAAAGAATGATGTAGGGAATGTAATAGAGGCAGCATGATAATTACTCAGATAGTGGTGGCCCTTATTTCGTTTGGATTAATAAAATGAAAGCTGTTTCTGTATGTATACGGATCGTTGCATTATACAACACCCCCCCCACACACACACACATACATACATACATACATACATACATACATACATACATACACACATACACACACACACATACATACATACATACATACATACATACATACATACATACATACATACATACATACATACATACATACATACATACATACATATATACATACTGCATGCATCATCCCAACAACAAATACAAATTTCACCATCTTTGACATTTGCTGGCGCTCTTTACGTTAACTTCATTAAGAATATTACACAGTGTGTTGACATAGCTTTAAGCCAAATACTGTAAGCAGTCGCATAGCCATAACATATTTATTTGCAATTCCTAGTACGGTTGATATTATCAATGATGTATGTTGTGAATGCATGAATAAATAACGTGAAAAAAATAACCCTTCGATGAAAATGGGCCAACACTTTCATGATTTTTTTCTCCTTTTTTTTCGGGGGGGGGGGGGAGTGGGGTGTTTATTTTAAAATCAATCTATACAGTCGTACATTACATTATGGGATGGTAGATCTTGTTTGGTTCAGCATTTCCAGTACTGTATATTTGTATATTCTGGTTGGGGCCAAGGAATATAATAGCTCCAGATAAGCGCTGTCACTGCATATATACACGTGATCGAACTTACGAATTTTATCACAATCACAATCAGTCCAACCGACTTCAATGCAGACATCACACGTGGATTGACACAACCTGTTCTAATGGTGTATTCATTTATCAGTAAAGTGTGCAAGTGTGTGTTTTTTCCATGAAATCTTTCTTTTCTCTTTGTACTTGGCGGTTCTTAAAGTCATCTTTTTTCAGACTCAGATTTAGCCGGGTATATCCTAAAACATTGGCTGGGCCGTTGGACTGGGCTCTTGAAAAATGAAATTGAAATACAGGCAATAAAATTGACCGACCTTACACTACTGCAAGGGTAGTTTTCTGTCTGTCTGCTATTCCTTGAAGCGCAGTTATATATGTGTAACCTCCTCGCCACACGATATAGCGCCACCAACGGGTTGTTCAGCAGTTTATAACTTGATGGCCCACATTGGAAAACTGAAAGCACTATGCACAATATCTATTTGTTGGCCATTTTTGATTTGTTATCTTCGTTGTTTTATTTTGTATCTGGAAATATTGAAGTTTACCATGACACACAATCATTGTTTCCAAATGTTCGAAATGAAATTTAAAAATGTGGGTCCAAACAACCAATTTGATTTTACAAACTGTCTGTCGTTCCTCTTCTTTACATAGTACTTCACAGAGGGCGTACTACTAAAACTAATACCGACGTCACTCCTTTCAAAATTATCGTAACCTTTTCCACGCCATGCTAGATAACATGTCTTCTATATTATCTATCTGTGTCTCCAACCTTGAAAATCTGGCTTTGATTTCATTTTTCTAGGATAACCTCCTCATCTCACTTGGTGATGTGGCAATCAGTTTAGTGTGGTTTTGAACATGTCACGGTTTGTGGAGCCGGGTTGGTTTCACTGTTGCTGGCATCTAGTAGGATGCCAACTCAACTTCATCACACTGCATAACAAAAGGTTCACCTGCACGTCGCAACTATTTTTTGGCTTTGTTCGCATGGTCCAATTTTCAGCTAAGGCGGACACCCATGTTGGTCCAGTAGTAGTCGGTATACTATTTACAACTGTTTGTATACTTTCAGCCGGAAAATTCTGTCCACACTGCGATACATTTTCACCAGTTATTCGGAACGAAGTTTCTTACGGTGGGTAAGTTAAGGGGTCTTTTATCTGACCTTTGACCCCCTATTCATACGTTTGTTACAATTCAATAATACAGATACTAATCACAATGTCGCCAAATTTTTGTTCTATGATTTCAAATTGCGAAACTCTATACCAGTATTATTGTCATTTTCTTTCCTTTGACTGTAATGTACATTTTTGTTACTTTGAAATAGCACATAGGGTCGTTGGCCTATAATGCATATATATATATATATATATATATATATATATATATATATATATATATATATATATATATATATATATATATATAGATACATACATACATACATACATACATACATACATACATACATACATACATACATACATACATACATACATACATACATACATACATATATATTAGGATAATATAAGTTATATGTATACTGGGTATTATATACATGTATTGCTATTCAGGGGTTAATTTATATGTGAAACGAAGACAAGAGGCATTGTATTGATTTTATGCCATACATAACTTTATTAACAATAATAGTAATTCATATGCACCTATGGTTTAAAAGCTATATTTCAAATTGTAAGCTGTGGGTAAATCATTTATAATTAAACTATATAACGATGACATCTTTCTTGTGACGTCACGTCACAACATTATTCTAGGTTAGGTGGCATGTATGCAAATATTGACAACAGTTCCTGTTCAACGTCATAAAATAACATGTTGTCTAAATTATGAAGAAGGGAATCCACCACAAACTTTGACTTTGAAAGTTTGAACCATTGATGGTATAAATCAAGGCTCTTTGTGTAATAATGTGAACTCTGTCCATGTCCTGTTGCAAGGTTGGCTTAAATCTGCAGCCTTTCAAAGGAAAATCCATCATAGCCTTCAGGGTAGATCTAGAGATTTTGAAATGTAATGTCATTTCCTGCAAGATTTTTCCACACACTCCTGTAGGATAACCCCAAAAAATCATAACAGATGAAAGTTGAGAAAGTTACCAACGTGCTTTTTTATCATCCATAATATATCGTGTAAGTTATAGAAGTAATCAATGCGTGTTACAGGCTGAAATAGGTCTGACTGGACTTTTACCGTAAGTTGATAGAAGTAATCAATACAAGTGTTACAGGCAGAAATAGGTCAGACTGAACTTTTACTTTAAATTGATAGAAGTAATCAATACAAGTGTTACAGGCAGAAATAGGTCTGACTGAACTTTTACTTTAAATTGATAGAAGTAATCAATACAAGTGTTACAGGCAGAAATAGGTCTGACTGAACTTTTACTTTAAATTGACAGAAGTAATCAATACAAGTGTTACAGGCTGAAATAGGTATGACTGGACTTTTACTGTAAGTTGATAGCAGTAATCAATACAAGTGTTACAGGCAGAAATAGGTCAGACTGAACTTTTACTTTAAATTGATAGAAGTAATCAATACAAGTGTTACAGGCAGAAATAGGTCTGACTGAACTTTTACTTTAAATTGACAAGTAATCAATACAAGTGTTACAGGCAGAAATAGGTCTGACTGAACTTTTACTTTAAAATTGATAGAAGTAATCAATACAAGTGTTACAGGCTGAAATAGGTATGACTGAACTTTTACTGTAAGTTGATAGAAGTGATCAATACAAGTGTTACAGGCAGAAATAAGTCTGACTGAACTTTTACTTTAATCTTTGTAATGTAGCAAGGTGGATTAGATGGTGATTATTATCGATCAGGGTATATTTGCTGAGCATGCCCATGGTCTACCTGAGGATTTGGTCCAGGGGGGTTTGGTCCAGGTGGGTTAGGTCCAGGTGGGTTAGGTCCATGGTGATTTGGTCCCGGTGGGATTGGTCCAGGGGGGTTTGGTCCAGGGTGATTTGGCCCTGGCTCTTGAGGTGCATGGTTATTTGCATGCTGGTTACGACGATGATGATGAACCACAACATGTCGAGGCCCAACTCTGGTTATTTGTATCAAGGGCGTGTTACACATTGGACAAGTTCTTTTGAAGTTAAGATGTGTTGCAAGACATTTTGAGTGAAAGATATGACGACATGGAGTAAACCTACCCTCGTGAAGGGGTGCCAAACAAATAGCACATGGATCTGTGCTCTCGACCACTTGTTGATATGTTGCCCTTTGGAACGGCTGTACCATCTTTATACCAGCTACCATAGTTTGTATCCCTGTTAGATATTTATACGATGGACAAGCAACTGTAAACAACAAAACAACAGAGAACCTGACCCAGCATACCAATCCCTTACAATCAAAAATGCTCTCATATTCAAAGAAATCTCGAATACAGTTAACGAGAATCAAGGACGATGCTGAAATAATCAAAATTGCATATTTGAACATCGAGACAACATCACTTTCGAATCCACCAAAGTTAACTATACAGCGAAAATCTAGCGGCGGTCTGAGGGAGTTGGGTAGAAAATCGATTGACGGTGATGACGTTGCTTCTACCTCTCTATATTGGTTTTTGGATACCCAGCACAGCAATAAATCGGCATGTTGAAGAATCCACTGCTCTTCAACCATAAAGACCAAAAGTAGCCCAATTGGTAATTGCATCACTATACTTAAGCTTATTTCACCAGGCAAATACCATAAAACCAATACAAAGCAAAAGAGATAAAATAAACATGTTCTGACCCTTGGTGATAAAATATCTCTTAGTGTTTCTCCGGTAACAACAGAGTGGTACTCCCAGGCTGCAACTACTACATATGACAATCCTAAGATCCATGGGTTGAAGAGTTCTTCCATCAGAGATTTAGAGTTGAAGGCTCCATTTAATAAAACAACATAGCAACAATGCATAAAAAAGCGTGTCACTATACGATGGTAAGTTCTGTCACCTACGATGAATTGTTTGGCGGCATCGTATATCACCGCTGGATGTACCAGTAAACCTAAAACACACACAGTGACCACAGTACCTAACAATTTGAGAGCTTTTATCAACATAGGTAAGATGCGAGAAGACAAATTATCATGCCACAACAAAAGTGAAATGCCGGCAATAGAAATATACAAAAGACAGTACAGAGAAGGAAACTGATAAATAGTTAAGACAACAGCAACAACTGGTATAGTGTACACAATACTGTAGGCAAGCAAATACTGGGCGAGTCGCGAACTTTGAATTTCTTCTGCTGGCATTGTTCTAACCTGTTTTTTTTATGTATGTTACAGTATTTACTACACAGGGTCTGTGTCACATGCCTTGTCTCTCTCCAAAATCGATTTCATATGATTGCTGAAATGTGTTGTTGACATCTCACAAGTCCTGTATTTGGCATAGTTATATTTTCACTCCTATTTCATGATGGTTATGTAAACAGTGTCTGGATAACTTGCATCCCTGAAAGACATGCAAAATAAGTAATGTGGATTTAATAATAAGTCACAAAAGAGACATGAATTGGTTTTAAATATAAATTCAATAAAGTAATGAGTCAGTATGATTTAATATGAAATCAACATGGCTGGGACTCTGGGTAATTATCACAGGATATTAATTAGTACTTTGCATTATTACACATGTACCAGAGATTAGTTGCACTGGTGTGTGCGCATACAAGTGGTATTTTCACTGCAGTGCAATACCAAAAACATTATTCCTCATCCAACATTTTCAATATGCCCCCCCCCCCCCCCCGAAAAGGCCCTTTCTGGTGTTACATGTAAAAAAAAAGAATACCCCTATCATTGTCTATGCCGGCTACTGCCCCATGGTCCATGTCCGGGTCACTCATTGGCAGTGTCATCCCCATTCTCACACTGTCTGTATTTGTCGTTTTATTAGTACAAAGGTTTTGAGACTTGCGAATTGCATAGCACATTTTATGACCTTTGAACTGCTCAAAATACAATGTGTGACCCAGGCACAGTGAGATAAAAGATGGCGAAAGGATCGACAGCCCCTTCTGTGTGCTGTGGATTCTTTTACCACGAAGATTTATTTGGAGATCTCAATATAGCTTTAATTACCGTGACAATCAATGTTGTACACATTAAACTTGTGTATCCACACGTCTATATCCCTGCCTATATTGTGGTCTTGTGTTTGTGGACACAGACCTGTAAGGATAAATACACAGCAATGCATGCAAAATAATACTAGCAAATTAAAATGAACAACTGCTAGTAGAAGTATGTATTATTACAATGTACAGCAAACGACGTTTCGAAACTGAACCAAGATAACTGATATAATTTATAAATAGAAATGACCTCACTCACGCCACTTTGGTCTTACTTGTAGTTTATAGACTCGTAAATATGTACAATCGTCTATCTTATATAGAGAGAGCATAATAGACGGCATAGATGTATCACAAAATGGGTGGTGCGGCCAAAGTGAGTCATAGTTCACTGTATTTACAATATTTGGAACAGGTATATATGGCGTCCGCACCGTGTACCGTAGGCTTTGTGTATATGACCTTATTTGACCTATCAAATGTTTGCGTGTGTCGCATGAGGAAGTACAGACAGGTATCTCACGGTCTAGTCCACTGTCATTCCCGTCGTATTTTCTCTTCTAACGCGCATTTCAAGACCTGGGAGACATGATATAACGATGTTACTTACCTCAACAACGTAGATGCTGTACAGAAAACAACACACGGAAAGTAGTACCAGTGCAATGCAGTGGCGTTTTGTTATCACATGCAAATGACTATAAAACTTCAGAACGAGGCTGGTTTAATTTCGTAAGACTGGAACTTTGAACTTTAGTCACACTCACAGGAGTTCGAACTGGTACACAATATTATGTCTTTATGCTGAGATTTAATATACGCCCAGTTACTGTTACAGTAACAAAAGTCCAATCTTACCGATTTTGTATGATTGAGAAAATCAAATACTGGTTCCGAGTACTTAGTGTCAGTGTCTAAAATCATGCATAGGGTTTTATTTATGGTAAAATCACGGGGAGTCCAACAACCGTGTCACAAACAAACAGCTATGCATGGGTAAATGGAATATCATATCAAACTCATGGAAAACTAGCTATATACGGGCCTGTATACTATCGAAATACAGTAAAATACTCGTAAACTAAAAATATATATTATAATTTATGTCCTCACAACCCTAATGTCACGTTGTATTTAATAGTGACCTTTCCCCTGGAAATAGCTCACTAAGAACAGGGTCATGACATTTAAGTGGTGTATCATTCTTGTTTAGTTAGTAACGCTGTTGTTGTTGTTGTTGTTGTTGTTGTTGTTTGAATATACAGTCTGTAGGTACTAGTACGCCTTGAGGGAGCGCCCTCACACATCGGTAAACCTCTTTCACATAACAGCATGCCGGTAAGGGCGGAGATATACGACATATGCGTATCTTTCATTTACGGCTTACTGTCTAGGTCGTCCCTCAATCAGATGATAGAGGGACTGTACTTTAGGATGCTTTTTCCTGAGACAATTTTACCCACAACTTTTATCTTCTAACATTGTATACAGTGAATATAAAAGACTGTAGACGGTGAACTTCAGGTCATATCAATGCATTTTGGGGAATGGTGTGGGAAGTTAATCATGCACTCAGTACATGTTGTGACTAGTTACTTGTGACTAGTTACTCTTAGGATTCCTGCAGCTATTGTGACATGTATATTTATTTATACTAAATTAATATATAAAATATGGGAGAAAATTAATATGGACAAAGAAAACTTGGCAATACATCCAAAATAAGAACTGTCAGATCCTCTGCTGCACACTGGGACCAGGCATCACACTAGCATTCCGATTTTACACTACATTATCTTCACATTATGTCTAGTCAATGTCGTTGCTCAATGAGGTTCAACCCCATGCTGGGTTAAGTGCAAACGGCGCATGTCAGTAGTAATCCATCAAACATTGACAGGCTGTCATCATCTCTCACTGATATTCATTGGTACAGCTGCACTGATATGATATGCAAATCTCCAACCGAACTTCACATACCTCCAGTCTGCTTAAACTAAAATCATGTGGGGACACGACATCATCATGTTTATATGAACACTGTAGGGGGAGCACAGAATTCTTTGTGAGAGTAACGACATTGACTAGACGTAATGTGTGAAGATAACATACTGTAAAATTGGAATACGGCCGTCAGGAACTAGACTATGTTATTCTGGGAATGAGTGCCTTACCAAACAGTAAGGAAAGGTCATTACTGGGACAAGCCATTAGCCAAGCAAGTGGACTTGTTATCAAAGAGTACCAATATTTACACATGTGATGATGGGCTCTTACATAACACAAGTAAACAGCTGTAAAACCTCTATTCGGCCGTCTGCATGGACTGCAATTGAGGCAAACCTTATCTCTGTCTTATATCAGTTGTTATCAATTTATTAGGCTATTATAAGTAACGCTACAAACAGCTTTAGAGATGCAAACAACTTTTATGACACCCGTTTTCGCCAGGCATGCCCGCGGGTTTGTTGCACTTGGACCGCTAATGGTTTGTGACTGTCATGGCTCAAATAAACCATTTTACTTTTCATATTCGTTGATCATTAAATTTATTCATACTTGTCTGGAAATACTAAAATACATGTACATTCCAAATTACTTTGAATTCACACTTCATACACAGTGAAATATTACAAACTCTCTCACTGACTACAACAAGAGCTGAACTAAAAATTTGAAAAAAACTAACTTTCAATGTACAAATGTCTTACTGGGTTAAGATGGAGTAGCTGTGATACACAGTAGTCAGTACTATCCGTTGTATCAGTGAACTTCTAAATTGTAAACAATAGTTGTGGTGTCCTAGTCTGTAATTGGACACCTAAAATAATCAAGAAATTAGGACTATATCTCCTTGTCATCTCGTGAAATCATTATCGAGACAGTATGCCAATTTTTTCAACATGGCTGCTTCCAAAACTGAAATCAGCTTAGCAGTATAGATGAAATGGTGCATTAACAGAAGTCGTGGCTTCATGAGAAAAAATGAGCCAATGACATTCAGATCAGGCAATGATGGAGTGTCACAGAATGGACAAGTTGGTATGGGTGTACCTGTCATTAATTTTGAACACACTGAGGTACCAAATTGGGTCATTGACGGCAGCCAATCAGGTTATCTGATTGGAAGCAGAGTACTATATGCAACTATCACAATCAGGATTTCAAGTGAGGTGAGGATAGATATAGTTAAAATATCTTGAATGTATTTGGAAGATCACAAAAACTTGCGAGGATGAATATTCATGGACTGTGGGTTCATACTTACTAATGCAGACTGCTACTCGCACACTCAACAAATTTCTTGGAAGCAAAGCCCACATTTTCACTGATGTCTCATCAGCATCACCAGGGGTGTACTACAATGGGTTATTGTCATGGAGATCCCAGCTGTTTATCTCAGGCTCACTTCACATGTCTCTTTGAGACATGGGACAATAGCCCATTGTAGTACACCCCTGATGGTGCTGACATTTGCTTCCAAGAAATTATTTGACTGTGAGTAGAAATTTTTCCTTAGTAACAAAAACTTGCATATTCATATGAATGTTCAGAAAAAGTATGAGCTATGACTTGAATGAAATAATCTGTTTGATGTAAAATACAGTTAGGTGAGAACCCCTACGGAAGGAGGACATTTGGATTTCTCCCTCAACCATTAGAGTGGTAGGTTCCATCTTAAAATCTCTCAAATACAAAACCTATGTGATATAGCAGTCATGTCAGGTTATGCAAATTCAAACAGCTGTACCATTATTTCATGGGAGAGCACTGAATCATCGTCTCTGAACTGTAAGGGGGTGTAAATCCATAATGTGCCAAGTTTGGTGACGATACCCTTTTTAAAGTCATTGCATCATTGAAGTCTAAGGTGACACTATTTTATTTTGTCTATCCTGAGTAACCTCTCTCTCTTTGCAGTCTGGTTGTGTATGTTTTTGATACTGTGTTCCAGGCATCCATATACCTGTCCATGCACATGGCTAAACATTTCTGGAAAAAACACAAAATTTGACTTGAGATTAGGTCTCAGAACATGACAACAAGGCTTCTATGCATTCAAAACTATAACATACATACATACATACATACATACATACATACATACATACATACACACACAGACAAACAAACACACACACACAGACAGACAGACAGACAGACAGACAGACAGACACTCACTCACACACACACATTTTTTTCAGCTAAAAATATGTAAATTTATTTGCCTACAATTTTACATTTTAACATACAGTAACTCACATGATATTACCCAGAAACATTGTTTTGAGTAAATGCTGTATTCTGGGTAAATGCTGTATTCTGGGTAAATGCTGTATTCTGGGTAAATGTTGTACAGCTCTCACCGAATACCAAAGATGTTGATGCTCTTCATGTTTTAACCTTTACTATCGTACAATAAAATTTTGTCTGTTGAACTCTTAGTCTGTATGACACAATCAACCACTGAAGTAACAGCTGGTTGGGCTGCACAACATATTGTATGTTACAGACTTGAAGTTATTCTGCATTTTGATTTTGACAAACAATTCCTGACTGATCTTTACAATGGTTGGTCACTAACCTGTTCAGAACTATCCAATGTTGCACCGGGCTTTGGAATACATTTCTTGAAACATTTATCAGACATTTTCTACAAAGAAAATAAAGAAGTTAGCATTAGTTATTTCAACAGACCACAGACTTGACCACAGACTTGTTTACAAAAACCAGTAATGAAATAATGATGCATGTACAAATGCTAGATACATGCAATAGAAATTATAATTGCATTTAGTTTCAATGATCAACCATGTTTTATAATATCCACATTCAATTCAGAAATTTTTAACAATAACAAAGATGCAATGTAAGTAACCTCTGTCCAATTATTGCAAGTTATAAAGCATAGTGTACGGTTCCAAACAGATCTGTATTATAAACTTGAGCTACGTCATTTCACACTCTTTGTTGATAGCATTATAGCATAGATGTTGATCCGGCTGTGCCAACCCATCACATTTCACTACTTACAGTGCCTTACACTAATTGGGCAGAGGTTATCTCAGTTTTTTTTTTACTTTCTTGGTTGATTATGGCTTTCATCAGGAATGTCTGAATGTCTGTAATTATAATTCTTGTTGCAAAAACATTCTTATGTCTGTAAGAGATCACAAACTATAAAAGCAATATTCTAATTTTTCAAGGGGAGGGTTGGAGTCATTTCATGATGATTGCAGTGTACTCCAATAGACTTAGATCTCCCCTCAACTGTCTATGGTCTAACCTACTGTATAACACCTAATCAGTGTATCATACACACATCCTTTCTGTGTCTGACTGTTTTCCTTTTACTCTCCCCCTTCAGCTGTAAGAAGAGTTACATATACATGTAGCTAGATTTGAAATGAGTAAGGGCATGGGGTAGAATGCAAAGCTGAGGTGGTGGGGGGGTCAACTGCCACATATACAGTGCACAGTAATATGATGGGGAGGGTTCACTGCTTGGGTTCCTTTTTACTACCCTCAGGTTTGAGAAATGGTATACTTTTCATGTTAAAACTGTGAGTTTTTCTTCATGGTGAATAAAGATCAAATCTGAGTTCTTCGCCACGATTATAAGTAACTGTATTTGCCTTTCATTTTAGACAGTGTTCTAAAACTATAGCACAGCAAAAATATCAAGAAATTCATGACCATTTCACGCTATACCAAGCTCTGGTAACAGTAAATACTCCCGATTTTGTTAAATGTGTTATATTATAATAAGTAACACCCTAGGTTTGGAGGCCAGGAGTCGGAACCTCCCCACAAGTACAAGTTTATACCAAAGGAATCTCCCTCCCACCCCCAGGGACCACCCCACCCCCGTGCAAATATGGATATGTTCGCTTCGTGTATATTGTTCATATAAAATTGGTGTAGCTAATATCCAACTTGTCATAGATTCAAGTTGCAGACATGTACGAGCAATATTTGCTAGAGATTTGATTATGAGATCTTAGGATCGAGATCGAGCACGGCTGACGATAGTCCTGCTTGCATACGGAGGAATTCGGGACTCGATTCTGACAATTTTCCCTGTCAGTAATACAGACTCGTGCACCGTCATGCAAGCAGGACTACTAGGCTGACGAAAGTTGTGTTGAGTCGTTACGGTTACCCAAGCAAGTATCATTGCACGATTATATCAATTTGGAAATAACTACCTGTAGTAAATCTTGAGCATTGGCGACAGCAAGTTGTGATTTCACTTGGTCCATAAGTGCCTCCCTTTCATGTGGCCCGGCCTTTCCCGCTGGCGACGAAAACGAATCCATGTTCATACTTTTATCGTAAAATCACACAACGTGAGCCGGTAAAATAACCCCTGCCTCTAGGTCATAGCACTTGCGCAGAAGCTAATGATGTAACCATGATGCTTTGCGGTGATTTAGAACGTACGCCATGAAGAGGGCGCTGCATATGTAGGGGGGACTAAAACTCAGCGTCATAATTAGAAGAGGATGATTTCTTGATTTCTTGTCAAACAATAGAGCGGGAGTGCGAATTATTTGCTCGTTTATCGTTGAAAAATAACGCATTCTATCTTAATTGATTTAACACTTGTTTCTAAGATACATAAGTGCGTTAAAAATTAAAAAAAATATATTTTAAAATAATTTTTTTGAACGAAAGAACAAATTCTGGTACTGGTCGAACCAATCGTCACAGGCTTTCTCAATCTTTTAATTAATACATTTCATTCTGAGTAAACTGATTTGCCTAAGTCTATGAAATGAAAACATTTGAAATTAGACAATACTAGCTATAACATGATCCATGCATGCATGCATGCATGCACGCACGCACACACACACACACACACACACACACATACATACATACAGAGACACACATGCATGCATACATACATACACACACACACACACACACACACACACACACATACATACATACATACATACAAGATATAATGCATACACAAGTATTTTCTTCAAAATCATTTATTTCACCTACTATATTCTTGTTCTATAGAATGTATCATATGTACAATGTTCATTTACAATATTAAGATATCTACAATATCAGAGAGAATCTAAACCCCATGTAGCAATGGAACAGAATCAAGTACACTAAATCTACATTTTTTGAATTTTCAAACTTTTTTGTGATCGAATACTGCTTCATAAGTAAGAGTTTACACTGAGTTGTAATTTGGAAATATCAATAAAACAATGTTTCCATGAATCACATCCATATCATTCATATCTTCAAAACAAATTTACAAAATATTCACATTGGCAATGCACTAGGTGATATCTATCCATCCATCCCAATGAAAGTTAGAAGGTAAATATATGAATACCTTGATATGGTATGTATGTATGTATGTATGTATGTATGTATGTATGTGTGTGTGTGTGTGTGTGTGTGTGTGTGCGTGCGTGCGTGCGTGCATGCATGTATGTATGTATGTATGTATGTATGTACGTACGTATGTATGTATGTACGTACGTATGTATGCATGTGTGTGTGTATGTATGTATGTATGTATGTATGTATGTATGTATACTAAATACTTATAACCATGTCACAAAACAAGGGAATTACAACATATCATGAAAATAAAACAATAAGTCTTCATTGAGTACACAACCAAACCTAGATTTCTGTATGCAAATAGTGAGATGATAATAATAAAAGTATACTTCTACATGAAATTCAGTAAGGTGTACCCTTAAGGATTTAATGTTCAATCTCGAAGTCAACTTGAGAAATGCCAGAAAGAAACTATTTTGAGAAAGTCTACATTGTTCACATGGTCAAATCAAATATGACCGTTCTTCTTTTCAGTCATGCAAAATTTAATCTAACCAAGCTAGTAGTAAACTATAACCAAACTGCAGTGGTACTGACCTCTGATCACCCTGGTTGACTAGAATCTGAGTATTATTACTATTAACAAACTAAACACACCACAGTCTGACTTATGTCTGTGTACTTCTTTATGATAAAACACAGCAGTGGTGATTTGATAAGGCTTAGGTCTCGTTAGGATCAAACAAATGCGAAAATATCCTGTAAATGAACATATGACCTTGAGGTCTATAGGTCAAGGTCAATTCCTCCATGTGTATGTACATTCAAACATTATTAAGACTCCACTTCTATATTGCATAGCTAATTTAACATTTAAGAAATGGCTGGAAATTTGTCACTAAGGGCTACATAAATCCATACATCTTTAATTCTGACTTCAGTTTTCAATTCTGTTTCAAATACTTTATCCTTAAACACGTTCTTCAGGTTGGAAAAACATAGTAATAAAACATTCTTGTACCACCTAGTGGTAAAGCCAGCAAATGGACAGTTTGACAAAGCCTGTCAACCTGAAAAGGCGAAACATTCCTCATAGGTAATAAGAACCCTTGGCCATGGACATGGTACAAGAACGTATTATGACTATTACTGTTTCAAGTACTGTTTAGTAGTTTATATTTCATGGGCTTGATTTTCACTGAAAACATTTCAGTTGTTTTCCGTGAACTATCCAGTCATTCATTATGAAATGAAGCATAGAAACTCTAGAAGTAACTTCCACTACACTTCATCTTTACATAAAAGTGATATCTGCAAAAAATGCCTGGAAAAAATCCAAATACATTTGGAACAATGCATAATGTTTCATAGCTGCAACCAAAGACTCTAATGGAAATAATAATGTGGTTAGATACACACCATAAGTAAACACCTTACACTTTAAAGACATTCAGAAATTACAATTAATTGAGATACCAAACTATTTACACTATTACGACTGTACTGTAAAGCTGGAAAAATTCACTTATTTGTTTGCAGGAAAACAAACGCATGAAAATAAGTAGTGGCTATACCTTCTTGTATATACATTGTAAACACAGTGTACCAGGCTTAGAAATGTGTAAACATTAGTCTTAGGAACTAGTTGAAGTCTATGAATTCGCATAATTTTCTAGTGACGAAAATATCTAGGTTTAAAGTATATGCAATGCAATGAAGACAGTAATAAGATTTGGTCATTCAGCATTGAACATCAATTCATAATTCCTATAATCTGGAAGATATATCAAGTAGATAAAAATAACAGCTATTATACATCAAGTACATAATTGTGTCCTCGTAAGTTTTCCAAGATTCATAAATCATGACAGTTTGGTCATTTCAAGTTCAAAGTCAAGAGAAAAATCTGCTAGTATCATTCTTTGTAAATGACAATAATTTCAAAATTTTCCAAAAAAATAAATACTTTGTAATAGTAATTTCGCTTGATCAATATCTAACCTTATGCTACAAGAAATGCTAAAACCTTAAAGAATAATATGACAATAATACGATATACAGACTAAACTTCAGACAAAATGTGAAAATTGGTATATTTATCTATCTATCTATCTATCTAAGTAGTAATTGTAGATTATAGATGATATCAGTGTTATAATATTGGAAAGAGTTGAATAAAATATCAATTTCTATATACGTTGGAAAGTTAGATTCTGTTGTGGAAAATTTTGAATGATATATGAATCAAATCTTATCACTTCTGGAATGACAAAATGTTACACACCAACTTCTAATTTCTTCACTCGCTTTTTAACAACAGTAACATTCAATCACATTTTTATGGCATATTCACTCAACAGTGTACAATTTTTGAAGCAATAAGTAGCAAGTATATTTCTTTCAAACAAACACCAAGCTATTTTTTGTTTATTATTTGTGTCTTTAAGAACATAATAGTCTATAACTGAAGCATTCATAAAATCCATTTCAACATTGCAGCTGCACAGCAAGCAGAAAGTAAGCTGCTCATCATTGTTTAAAGTGACCCAAGTCAATATCATAGAACGAGAGATATACAATGAAATTGTTTGATGCTGATAGTAAGTTACTGTAATATGTAGATATTGAATACTGAAAACTGCAGCCATACACGAACAATAATCTTAAACAACCAAATAAACATAAAATACTCTGTCATTATTTGTAATCCATCTGAATATTTGTTAATTCTTAATTATAGTTTACAGAAAAAATGTCATGGACAAAAAGACAAACACTAAATGGTATATTTCCCCACCAATACTGTTCTGGCACATTGTTTTAATATTATAGAATAAGATATTCAAATTTTCCAATAAGGAAATTTTTTTGTGTCCCAGCAGAAAAGAAATAATGTCACAACATATACCTTCTTCAAATGTACTTGTCTAATTTGATAACAATAATTGGTCCATGATAGAACAGTGCATGTACTTTTATAAATTTACTGGAGTGTAGAGATACATGGAATACGGACATTGGGGTTTAAGGCTTAAACTGTGAAAGGTAAATATATTATCACTATACAATTGCCAACTTGGCCAATAGTGGATACCTAGGCTACCAAATGCACCAGACAATGTTTTTTAGGAAAACTGCGACAATAAGAGCTGGTGAAAACCATTCATTTACCAAGTGAAAACAATAAATGAGGTTTTTTCTTGGTAACTATCATGTTTTATTAGCTTTAAAGTGCATTTGTCATATAACCAAAGTAAATATTTCTAACCGTGTACTGGTTATGTTCAATGAAATAAAATTATTATTTTAACTTGGTTTTGAGTTTAAGCTCTTTGAAATCCAACTAATTTTTGCAGCAAGGGTGGAGACATATACAGGAACATATATCCTTAGAAAATAACTTAATTGATGCAACTCCCATAATTCTCTTATATTGGAAACACCAGGATTTTCCCATCCTATGCACAGTATGCACACTGACTTTATCAACACTCAATGTCTTTGAATTCAATGAATCACACGTGAAAGCCTATTGCAAACAAAACACCACTGAATGCAACTTTATGATAAATGAAGGCCTTAAGATGGCCTTCCACCCCCTTTACATTTTGGAATGGTTCCATTAGGTCAAATTTTGGAATGTTCCATAGATATGACAAATGGCCTTTTTATCATTAGGAATGTTCCATATCATATATACATATGGGTTAAAATTTGATATAATGCAATAGTTGAAAAGTTAGAACCTGAGTCAGGTTATAATAGATCTAAGGCACTACTATGTATAATTTACCCTGATTTAGAGTTGCTATATTGGGTTTAACGATTAGTATCACTGACTGTGATCAAAATAGATAGATTCTAATCATTCATTTAATGTCCCAAAGTCTGATATATATGTATATGTGAAACTAGAAGTGGTATCAACGGTGAAAGTTAGTCATCATTATCTCGACGAAATGCATTAATTCAGTTATCACCACAAACTGATGGTAAAGCATTGGTCAAAATGCAGCCATTTACTACATGTACATATACACATACATACATATAAATATACATATACACATACATATATATACATATACACATACATACATATACATATACATATACATATACATATACATATACATATACATATACATATACATATACATATACAAATACATGTACATGTACATATACATATACATGCATATATACATGTTTAGAAGGCCAATGGGGAAACCTGTAGTATGACATCGATAGAGAGGCATACTTAATGGAAACAGCATGCAGGGGTACAAGTCTTCAAAATTACTCATCTAGAACTAGACTAGTTTACACTTCACAACATGAACCTGAAGGTAGACACTACTTCTTTATAAATCCTACAGTGTGCCTACATTGTAAGTGAATACACTAATGCAACTAAAGTTCTTGTAAAACTCCTGTTTTCAAAAAATACTGTTTAAAGTAAGTCGAGAATGTTATCCTTTGGTGACAATTAAGAGTTTTGAAATATCTGTGCGTAATTTATCATCTGGACCTGCAATTACTAATTACATAAATCAACATCTGGGTATAATTATTGGCTGTTTACAGAGTTTAATTATAAAATAATATTCTGCCTGCCAGAAAGACAAAAGATTTTATAGTTTTGCCACTAGGAGGGCTGTTCAGAAACAGCTTGTGGACCAGAAGTTAGGGTGACAATAGTTGAGTACTAAGCCTCCTTGAAAAAATTATCATTATCCAGTGTTTCACAGCACTTGTCAAAAAATGTGCTAAATTTGTTTCAGATCACATGTTAGAAATTCACAGTTGTTTTTGCTGCATTTGGTTGACTGCTTCATGTAGTGCAGTGCCATGTGATTTTAGTCCTCATGTTCTCTCAACTTTGGCACCCTCTTGTGACACTTCTTTTGACACTGACAGTTAGCATATACCGGTAATGTATTACACATTCTTAAACGGGTAGAATGACAGAGATTAGCAGTCATATAATTAACATGAAGACAACAGTCAATGAGTGACATCACCTGGGCTTATGGTTCGCCTTATTATGTCTTTTTGTTCACAAGATAAAGAAATTATCTCAACTAGACTGAGTAATTAAGTAATTAAGGATGAGATGCAGGTTCGTTAGTGAATTTTGGCCCTTTTTTTTGCTCATTATGAAGCTTCATGGTTTATCTAATCAAAAAATGTCTCATACTATCAGTACCTGCTGAGTATTTAATGTACTGGCCCCTGTTTTTTTTTTCATTCTAAGAATTCCCTGAAGATACTAGAATTCACAGTGTTTAAAAGGTAACCTGAACTAGGACTAGTAGTAAGTACTGGAAAATGGAAAAAAAGGGGGTAGGACATATCTTGATAAGATTGAAATCGCAGATTGCATAAGTTGAAGGGGAAGCACTATATCTTACAGAGTTTCCAACAGGTTACTTCATGACGAGTCTCTTGAGCCTATCAAGTTCTACTTGCATTGTCATTCTCTGTTTTTTCTCTTCATCAATTTCCAGCATCAATTTATTTGTTTCGGACTTGAACTCTTGACGCAGGTCGCCAATGGTGTTTCGAAGACTTCTGATCTCTGATCGGAGATCTTGAAGTTCAGCATCACCGCTATCGTTGATAACGCTGTTTTGACGACTTTGGGTGCTGGGCTGTCGGTTTATCCTCCTTTTGTCTGTATCTGCTGCATTCTGGATTAAAGACAAAGACAACAATACTCTAAATGAAATGCTGAACCAGAGGAGGCAGCGAGCATGTCATATTAAATTATTTTACTTTTGGAGGTGGTGGTGGAGGTAGAATAAAACTGAATTCTGTTGTTGTTTTCTTTTTTTAGGTTCTGGAGAGTCATGATTTTACATCACTTACATGTACATTATGCATGATTTTATAAGAGAAACGCCAAGTTTAAGTTCTGCCTCCTTTGATGATTTTTTGCAGTGGAGCACATTGTCTCTTGCAAGGCAGGAGAAAATGCGTATGCACTAGGTGATCAATTAATATCCATGGTGTTTTCGGCAAAGGTAATAAGCTGTTAAGCACTTAGGAGTATGAAAGCCAAAAGTGACATGTTTTGAAGATAAGCCATGGAGCACTTACATATTGATCATTCATAAGGCTATCAGGGATTGGTGGTCTCTTAGGAACTGATTTCCTATCTGGATGCCATGGAATTTCATCATCATTTGGACTCTGTGGTGTGGAATGATTGGGTGATATGATGCCAGATGTTATGATTTATTTATACAATGTAACACACCTTGAGCAATTATAAGCATATACACATGTAAAACATAGCAATGGGTGCAGTCTGTAATGCTTTTTTGAAGTTCTGGTGGGGAAAAAAGTCATAAATTGGACTGAAGACTACGCCAATGCCGATTGTGTGTATGTGTGTGTGTACGCGCACACATACACGCACGAGTGGTTTTTGTGTATACACGTGTTTATTTGAGGTTATGAGGTGAGCAGGTTCATATGTGTGTGATTTCATTTATGTGTGTATGTGTATGTGTGAGTATATGTGTGTACGTGTATGTATGCGTGTGCATGTGTGTGTGTGTGTGTGTGTGTGTGTGTGTGTGTGTGTACAGGATGTGTATGTATGTATTTATGAGTGTGTGTACATGTATGCTGGACTGTGTGTCTGTGTCTTGGGTAGACTTCAAACCAGGTGCATCAGTAGCAGATATGGAATATACAATTGTGAAAAGTTAGTCAGTCTGAATCATACTTCAACCAATCTCACACATCTATTGTCCTGCTTCTTGCAAGTAAACTTCTTTCATTCAATTTCATACCTTGAACAGGTGAACAATTCATAAATAAGTTACTTGCAAAAGGTGACTCATCAGGCTCAAAAAAATGCAAGCAACAAAGACAACACCGAGTACTGTTCTTAAAAATTACATAGAATACTTACCCTGTCACCAGGCTTAACATGTAGTGATGGTGGTCGTCTTTCTGGATTAGCAGCACGGAACTTGGTTAAATGGGTTAATTTATCTGGTGACGACTCTACACTATCAAAGTCAACTACAATACCAAGCATAACAGAAGCCTTGTCAATTTTTTAATAGCCAGTACTACATGAAGCTTTTTAATTCCATTTCCTTGCTGTGTTCACATCTTTTATGGTTTTCTTTTGATATTTTGACAACATGATTCAACCAATCTGCCATGTTTGCCTGTTGGATACTGTGATAAAACTACCTACTTGTGATGCGTTCCTCTGTTTAAAATAATATAGTCCACATCATTAATCACTATAAACACAAACTGTCAGTCAGACAAATCTCACTATCACTACACAGAACACGACAGCATGCATTGAGATCATAATTTCCAGTGAAGTTGTTAGTTTACTGCACGGGTGTGCATGTAACATTAATGTGTGTAGTAGACTAGCCAGCCTAGGCCTTATCAACAATTTGTTTACAATCAAACACCAAGGAGTGAAATATTCCACCATGATAAGTATTACATGTAATAGATAAACTTGCCACAAGTAGATAGCTTTAGCACAGCTTGAGAGAGTCAAACCCAGGAGGCAGCTTGAGACAGGCAAACCGTAGTCTCGCTGCCAGACTCGTGACTATCATCCCTTAGCTCTGTAAGAGTGGCTGAGAAGTGAGCGACTTAATAGTCGGAACTGAAAGTCCCTCACTTTTTGCAGCTTCGTGCGCCTTACAAAGCTTAGGGACAATAGTCACGGGTCTGGCAGCGAGACTAGGCAAACCCTAGAGGCAAACCATAGGTGGGGGAGGGTCTATGGGCAAACATAGCAAACTCATCAGGTTGATAGAAATAGTAAAGCAACACATTAATACAAGCCATTCCCTTACCTGATGGTGTTTCATGTTTATTTTTATGTTTGCTAGTATCAATGGGTTTATCAATTGGTACAGGGGGTGCAGACTTCTTTTTGTCTTGTTTCTTAGGAGGTACATTGTGCAATTGAGGAAGAACCGCCTTGCCTCCAACGGGTGCTGACGATTTATCATCTGAAAGCAAATAAGATAACAATTTTGCTACCTTGAGGTTGTGATTACAAGGGATGAAGAAACAGAAACTGCTAAACTGAAAGATTCATCATTGTTGGAGCTCTTGTAACCAGTAGCTAAACAACACATGATTAAAGGGTAAGGGTACAATTTGTTGTTTTGACAAAAACTTGGATGTTATAAGTTGCATATATCATTACACATCATATTCTGGTTACCAGCTTTTCCACTGAAAGAAAGATTGCATTCAAATGTCTCCAGATCAAGGAAAATGAGGGTTAAACTATTCATCATGTATGCCAAATGCATAGCTGAATAAGGAGTCAACGAAATGGATGTAAACATTTTTTTTTTTTGAATTTCATAAATTTAAACTATCACACTAAGAACAAGTAGAAGTATTGGGTGTTTTAAATTAACCAAGAAAGTTATTACCGGTAGTCTCATTTTAACCACTCTCATTGCTGGAGGCTCTACTAGCAAGATCACCTAGATGAGATTCTAGGGAAAAGTAATCCAAAGTTGGCTGCACTAGATCTCTTTCCCAGGGTAATGCATCACCTCCAGCATTGCATGCTGAATGATCCTGGTTACTTTGCAACAGGTTTGCATGTCTCAAGAATGGGCCTCATATGTCCACTTCTTCTTTACTTTGAAGAAATGTACGATGACAGGGATTACGTTTCCCCAAACCCAATGGGCTCAGTCTTGAGAGGGTAATCGAGACTAGAATGTTGTTAACTTTTGCCATGAAACATTGGGAATGGATGATTTTCAAAGTACATATACGCTATAGTATTAAATGATACTGGATTCTGGATGTTTAGTCAAGGGCAGCTGATGAAACGATAGTGGCCACATTACACAACCTTTGTGTTTCTGATAACCAGAATATGATGTATTGCCAGTACTGTGGCTTTAAGATGAACCTTGACAAACATTGAATAAATGCCAAAAAAGATCTCATTACATCTGTTAATAGTAGACATACTGTGAAACATGAAACAGGAGCCTTTAATGAAATGACACTCATACAAAAAAATATTGATTTCTAAATCATGTAGCAAAAGTGGATGAAAGCCAGCACAAAATAAATCTAAAAAGAAGACAGAGAGATGACAGAAAGTAATTAAAATCAAAATAGCTATATTGTTCATGATTATACAGTTCACCAATTTATCACTTGTACCACAAAAGTAAACAAACAGGTAGTAAGTAATCTAATCTACCAACTTATACCAGTATACTTTGGTCAAAATTGGTTATTGCTTATTCTATTGTTAACTTAACTAAGTGCATGTTGTACAAGTCAGTGGATAGGGTGTTTGAACCACATGGTGCATAGACATGAAAGGTGACAATAGTGCATAGTGTGGATACATTGTCTGTGAAGTTTTCAACCACATACATGTAGTGTACATGTAAAGTGATTGCAGGTTAGAATAATAAGTGTGGAGAATCACATAGTGCACAGTGACATGGTGCATAATATGGATGACTTTGTGAAGTGTGCAACTATTGTGAACTAGTAGATTTCAACTGTAGGGGCAAACCATTTGAGTTGATGTTACTTCTATGTGTACATGTTATGTGTTATGTGAGCTACAACATTTATTTGTGGGATCAAGTACATGCTTGATATTCCAAAATGTATGTATTCCAGTTGTCGCATGATTGACATGTGCTTCGTAGATTTCAAAATTGAGAGATCCAACTTGGTATAATGAAGGTGTACAAGTTCTTATAATAACAGCAGAGAATTGACCAGACACAAATTTTGAGAAAAAGAACTATGATTGATGTTTATATATGAATATTTATTGACAATATGAGCAGGTTTGATCTTTGAAACCAACCACCATATGATAGATGTATGATGTACCTGAGGAGCTGGATAGATTGGGTGTTTGAGAACAAAATCATACTATGTGTTTCTACTATGTGATATGTGATTGTATATTTTATCTTTGAGACTAGAACTGTGCTCCATGTATGTAATCCTAGTATGTAATATGTGACATGTCTATTTGATTTTGAGGCAAGGGAGAATGGTTTATGTACACATGTGTTCTATATTTCTGATGTGACCAGGCAGATTTCAACTTTGAGACCTTGGACCAATGTGTACATGTACATTAATTTCTACCATGTAACGTAGGACCATGGTTGAAGCAGAGTCCTGTCAGGTAATGAAGGAACAATACAGATCTCCAAAACGAGAACCAGGACCATGGTATCAAGTAGGCGTATATAAACCTGCCATGTGGCATCAAAGATTTACAGATCTTATGATTGAGATACATAGCTCAGAATGTAATGTACAATGTATATGCACCAAATGATTCGGAGCGAATATATAGACAACAGGACAGGTAGTGTAGTCACACAAATTCTACATTAAACTGGGAATCTGACAATAAACAATGACAGAATACTATACACATGCCACGGACTGACACATGGGGCATTATTACTGAGGACAGTAGACAAACAAAAGGACACAGACATCTGGAATACAGATAGGGGTTGTCGTGAAACATGCAGATGGGATAAGGGATGTACCCACTATTGACATGCACCTGATGTGATGGGTCACATGAAGGCCTTTCTTACCTCTGTTTAATAATATGTCAACTGGCTTGAGTGGTTTTTCTGGCTTGGGAGGTTTTTCTGCTACAGCACAATGACAACAATTATGAAATGTAAAAATCAATCTGCTTAATGATAAGCCCCCAACACCAGTATATAGCAAGCAAATGTCAAAATGATTGAAGCATTTGGGTTTGATAAGATGTAAGGACAAAATTGTTAGGGTCCTGACGTCAATATCTTCCATTTGTTGTCATATCAAAACTTGTGTCGATATTTATTGCAAACTAAAACATGATTCAGGTGACCAAAAAATCTCCTTTGAAAACTTTTCATAAAACTGTCCATGTCAAGGAGTATGTTCATAAAATTCAAACTGAAATTGTGACAACATGGTGGTAAGGTTACGATACCCCCTCCCCCCCCCCCCCCACCACCACCACCACCACAATTAAGTACAATTATGTAAATTTGATATCGCAAAGTATATCTTGAACAATTCACTTCATTTTTCCTGCAGATTTTATTCAGTGTGATGACTACTGATAAATCAGAATATTGATACATTCGGGATAATTTTTCACAAATCTACCAACCATAATTATGTTGTAGTTCAGAATGTACTATATCGTAATTTGTGATTTTTTTTTCATATTTGCAAAATAATATATCTTAACAATTTAAGTTGAATTTTCCTACAGATTTAATTCAGTGTGGTGACTGATCATGGTCATAATAATATGCATCTGAGATGATTTCTTTCCCATACCCCCCCCCCCCCCATTTCCACCCCCACCCACCCCATTATGTAGTAGTACAAAATGCGCTGTTTTCTCATCATCAAATCATTATACAATATACATCTGGGTAGTCTGTGAGATACGACATGTCATGCCACGCTATCACTGTGGTTGAGAACCCTGATAGGGGTGAACAACAAGCCATATCTTACTGTCTAACATTTTGGATGTTTTGGGGTTTTTGTGTTTTTTTTAGAAATCTGCATAGGGGTCCACGTTATTGTCCATGTATTGCTGAAGACCTTGTATTATATTGTATTTATGTTGTGTAACATACAACCATTACTTCATTATATTTAGTACTTATATAGTGTGGATTACAGTAATAGACTACATTTCCTGTTCTTCCCTTGAAAGAAATGTGAGCAGTACAGCTAGCCTTGTGAAAAGCAGGAATGGAATTTGATAACAAAAAGATTTGAACATTACAAGCAAGATTATGGTTAGAAATCAAAGACAAGCAAAAGAAAAGTGAGGCGTAAATCATCAAAAAAAATTACTGCCAACATCTGTTTCAATTTAATGAAACATTTGGTTTAGTACAACCACAAAAATTAGACACCAATTTGTGTATTATATATCTTTATCTAAAAGGAATTCTACCCTCCACCCTCACACCATAAAAATTAATTCAAGTTTAATTGTTAGACAACAGAACATTTTGAAACATTTTAAGGCTGGTCATTTCACAAATATCATACAAAATGGTTTTTTGTGACTACAACACTTTTTCTAGGACTTCTATAGTGGTTGAAATTCAATGCCATTCCAGAAACATAGGAGTTCCTGTGACAAAGTCCATTAAAGGCCCAATTTTAATTAGGAATAAAACTTTTTGGGGATAAAAACAGTTGTCTGGTGGAACTCTAGAACAGGTTGGTCCAGCACAATGAAATAATCCTATGTAATCCTTATGGGTCCACTGATAAGATAGCACTAATGCAAGAATGTGGGACTGAATCATGGGCCTTTAGAATGCCCATTCTGATACATACCTGGTGCAGGTTTGGGTTTTGATGGAGGTGGAGGCTTCTTTGGTTTATCTGGATGCTGAAACTATGACAACAAAAAATTACAAATGAAAATTTGTACTCCTGTAGAATCAAAATTCTTTGGAAGTGTGGCCAGAATTTTCCTTGATGTCTCATCAGTATCGTCAGGGGTGTATGGGCTGTCATCGCGTATCTCAGACAAGAAATGTTTTTAATTTTAAAACTTTCCATACATATCATCAAACAATTTTGAACAGCAATTGTGTTAACTGTAGTCTAGTGTTACCTGTGCATCGATCTCAAGATCTCTCTTTATGTCCGGGTGAAGAGATGATACGATACCACATGCAGCATCTAGATTATGTGAAATGGTACTCTTGCTCAGTGTTTCATCTAAGGATCTTTGATAATGTGCAAATTTAAGATGAGTATGTACCTTATGTCTAGTCACATGCTATTTTTCCTAAGACAATAATGAGTACTGAGTGACAAATACTACAAATTGTTTGCAAACAGAAGTTCACGTGACTCAAGCATGATGGGTTCATCACTTGAAGGAGACAACAACTGGTATAGACATCACATGAACATAAAATGGGAGCCCATTGTGATTTAAGATGTGGTATGGATGTCTTTTTTAATAGAGCCATAACTTTTTGAAGTAATTGAGAAATGAAAGCAACATACATGCACATGATGTGTTTCTGTTTCTTCTTCGATAAGTTTGACAAAGTTATCTGGGAAAACTCCAACTTTGCCATTAGATTCTCCCTTCCACCAGCCTTCGTCCCCTCCATCTTGTGAGAGTACAGAAATGGTATCACCCTCAGTCAATCCAAGTTCATCCGGATTCTCAGCAGTGTACGTAAATAATACTTTAGCTCGTTTTACAGCTAGGAAATGACATAAAGAAAGATATAGTATACATTACACCATGTATAAGCTATTATCTTTGAACAGAAAATATGGATTATATACCCTGGTTATTCTACTTCACAACAACCCTTGTCTACAACACGCATTCTGTAGTGATAGAAATATCAGTCACATTTCCAATCACCATTATTTTTGTTGTTTTTTTTGTCATCAATTATGATTGAGAATGGATTATTATTCCTCAATACCTCTTTTCATTCAACCAGAAAATACTTGTGACCTAAATCTGTTTCACTACTCGTCTAGCAACTTGTAGTGACAAGGCTCCTTAGGTCACTTGTATTTTCCATGGCTAAACAAAGAAAAATATTGGGATTAATATCTAAGTACAGGAAGGTGTTCTGATATCAAATAGTGTTTTTGCTAAGGGTTGGTAACCCTGGTAACAGATGGGGAAGTCAGTCATTTAAAACAGCCATAGTCTTCAATACAGTGTACTATAATTTTTGGTGGGCAACACAGAGAACTACCTCAGGAGCTCAGGCAGATTTTACATCGTACAACTAAGTAAGTTACCATCTTTTTATCAATTTTCAACTTTAACTTGGACTAGAATAACAGTGCTTATTAACCAAAATATTTACATTGAATTATTAATTTTGCCAAATCAGGTGATTTTCAATGTAGACATAACAGATACATAACGTCCAAATATGGTATATTTGTCTGCTCAGGATGCTACAGTTACGGTATATTGTTTACATCATCGAACAGTTAAGGTTTACTCATTTGACCAAAACAACTTTTGATTCACGATTTCTCATTGAGCCAAACAATGTCAGAGATGATTCAATGCCATGTTATGATCTAGATGATATCAACAGCAGGATAATGTGACATTTCTACTTACATTTGCCTTTTTTGGTTGAGTCAGATACTGGTGGTGGTGGAGCTACGTTTCGTTTTAGTGACCCCTGTAAAATAGATACACAATCAATATCAGAGGAAATCATATCTCTACATGTATACAGTAATGATCAGAATTGAAAGTGTGTTGTAATGGATTCCTTGTACATGTACATGTAATACCCACAACTTTTCTCAATATTGAAGGAAACTGCTGATAAATAAGTGACTTTGCAAGATTCTTAAATGATATATAAAGTTATGATTTACATGTATACAGTAAGTTATTCATTATTACATTTTAGTTATTATCCAATGTTTTTCTTTTATTCATTTTTAGATTCCTGGCAAAGGTCCTTTGTGCAGGACAGAAATGTAGAAATACAAAGTTTTAAATTCAACTTCATTGGGAGCAAGTTCTTAGTTATTTCATACCAAACTCAATAAGTTAGACTGCCTACGCTCATCCTTTGTATCAGGTTAAGGAAAGGTTAATCAAATGATAAAGCACAATTTTCTTAATTCTATTATCTTTATTATAGAGTTTGAGCTTTCAATATCACAAGTTCATGTATCTCATCATTTTGTCCTTGGAGATAGCTCCCTCTGTTCTGTAAAACTATGTCTCGTTGCTAGGAATAAAGTATATGATCTCTTGTGACGGAGTAATGACTGAAAGCGGCCTACAATAAAATTCAGTCGAAAGAGTTGGAGAATGAAGCCACACTTTATTGGATTATCAATCATATTTCAAAAAGTAGTGTGTAAAATACGATGTGTCATGCTATGCCAATGATCGGTGGAATAACACAACATATCAAGCAATGTACAGTCTAACCTAGAACAGTATCAATATCAAAGATAATCACCATTATGACATTGTGGTTATGACAAGGACCCAAATACAATTCACTTTCAATTTTCACAGTATATCTATATCACACAGAAAGTTTACATCAACTCCAGACCTGTGTGCCCTCTAATACAAGACAAATTTCTTGTGGATCAAAATGTCAGTAATTTGATTTTCATTTGAGTCACCACGTAATAAGGAATACGGTAGTCTTACAGTAAGACCCCCCAGATGTGCACTTTAGGGGTTGCTGAAAGGTCATGGCAGTACTACTGGGGTTAGCGACCTCACAGGCGACCTTCAACATAAGCAGACTTGCCTGAGTTGTATAGCAGCTAGACTTGGGATAAGGAACAGCAAATTTTGGTGCAACACAAGACATTGTCGTGTGTCAGTGGTACATCAATTTGGCTTAGAGGACACATTGGTCAAGACATGACATGTTAGTGGCCAAAGAGCAAGAAAAACACAAGTCAATTAAATTAATGGTAGTTTTACTTCAACAGTCAGAATCAATCATTACTGAGGAGAATAAAGTGTGATAATATGAAAGTAACACACAGAACACGCTGTAATTAATACATGCATTGCAGAGAACTTGAGAAGTCACACAAATTTAAACTATAGTTTCTGACATGTACATCTAGGTATATAAAAAAACAAAAAAAAATACTCAAAAATGAAGACAAATTTCATTTTATACCAAATATATTTAGTTCTGATCTCGATGCATAATTTATTTAATAAGCATAGTTCATGCACTGAGTTTAGAACTATTACACAAAATAATTCCAGTGCAAGAAAACGATGGATTTGGTTTCATATTTCATGTTTAAGGTAGAATGCACCTCGGAGAAAAAAATTTGAAGTTATTAAAAAATCTCTCCAAACTTTGCCATACAGAAGCTTGCTTCTTGTACTTTTGAAATAATAAAGAGATTTGAGTGTTCACCATCTTGTTTGAAAGGAAATCAACATCTTTTGTTTTCTTATAGCGTACAACACTCTGTATTCGGCGGCCATATTGGATTCTAAAATGGCTTCATTGTGCCTTGTATTTCAAGCATGTGTTTGGTGACCCCCGAATTGTTTTCTTGATTTTAACTGACATTGGGTTTGCCTTTTGTTAACAAAGTACCAGCAAAAAGTTTAAACAGTTTATTTCTGAGGTGCATTTCGTATTAATTAAAGAAATGCACAATGTATATATGGTCTTTATCCATGATGAGTACATCTTGACAGACTCTGAGATAATACAAAGGAATTGTTTATCAGAAATTTAAATAGTCACTATGCAGTGTTTTTGTTAAACACACCCATTTCAGATTAGGATTAAACTCTAGCTGAGACAACTATTATGTCTGGCAGAGCTATACAGAAGAGTTGGTACAGAACAAAAGAATGATCCCACGTACTCCTTATTAAGATAATTAACCTAATGCAATGAACCGGGATTGGCACATAGCCCTTTAAAGTAAGCAAAAGACTAAAATCTACTTATATGAAATAGACATTTCTACTTGGATTCGTTACCAAAAAAAATATCTAATGCATAAACGTTTGTAAATCCTGTCATATTTTTCATCTCTCTGAGTCGAACCAGGGTTCTCATCCACAAATACACTGCATGGGTAACTACTATGAAGATTACACATATGTACAGTAAAGCCAACAAACTGACAGTTGGAATCAACTTCAGTTTGTCCTTTACTGTATCGTTGAGAACAGAATGAAAATCACAAAAGTTACACAGAAATAAAAAGAACTTTGTAACATTTACTGTAGATTATTTTTAAAAATCACACAATACAAAGAATTTAGAGAGTCATTAAGATTGCATAATATTAGTGACTTGAAACGTGCTTTATACAATATCTTGTAGGAAAAATACATGTGGTTTAGCCCTCAAAACATAGAATATTTTATATTTTTACATAACTTTATTTGCACACATGGCAACGGTTGATAAACACAACCATACAAGTACATATATTATATGGTCAAAGTAACAGTGAATATAGATTTTGAGGGGAATGCACACATGGGTCTAGATTGTTAGAGATATCAGAACTTGTACACAGGTTGATCAAAAGATCAACTCAATGTCAAAAGAAGCATTTTTATCATGACATGGTCACCTTTTATGGCATGCAAATCAAAATACATGTATAACAGAATAAAAAAGGTTTCATCCGTAAGAGAATTGTACTTTTAATACAAATACATGTAGCAAAATAACTCAGTAATGTGAAACTCTGTTTTCTCTTTTGACAAGTTTTGATATTTTGACTTTCCCTGTGACGGGTTAAAAACTGGTGGCTTGAAGGATTACCATGTAACTGCTGTTGGAGTCGTGTTCAGTGTGCCTTGCTGTCAACTGTGAAAAAGACGTGAAATACTAGATTGTGAAGTTACTTGAAGTCGTGGGAAATGAAGTAATTATTCTAAACTCTGTGAGAGAACTCAAGTTCCTACACCATGTTAAGGCAGGCTGAATATTGCACTGATAAACAGATCAGTTTCAACTTCGATTGCTTATTAGTTGAGCAACTGATTTGCATACAACCATATATGGTAAATTGTGTCATCAATATGCTGAGCTTTAAGGTGGACTTCATTTCTGATTGGCTTTGAGGTGAACAACTTATTAGCATATATGGAAATTACGTCATCAATATGTTGAGCTTTAATAAATAACTGTTACATTCTTAAATTTCATTTCTGATTGGCTATGAGGTGAACAATTGATTTGCAAATAACCATATATGGAAATTATGCCAGTATGTTATGTTGAGTTTTAAATAGTAATAGCTGTAAATATGATGGCCACATTCAGATTTAGGAATTATCAAGTTTTGTGCCATTTCTGATTGGTGGTAAATTGAACAACTAATTTGCATTGGAAATATACAACCATATATGGTCAATGATGTCATCAATATGTTGACCTTGACCTGTATAAGATTTTAGAGCTATTATTACGTTGAACTTCACTTCTTTTGTAAGAAACATAAAAAATTTAATGAAAGGAGTAAATATAAACAAACTTTTCAGAGTGGTCTTAGAAAATGTCAAAAAATAATAAATATCTGAATATTATCATAACTACGGATTCTTTCAAGAGCTAATGCCAAAACTTTTAAGATGTCTTACAGTTATCACTTCCGACTGAGTTTGTTAGTTTGATTGCAAAAACTTTTATTTCAAGCAATCTAGGACTTAATACAATAAGTTTTTGACATAAACTTCCTTAACATAGTGCAAGAGAACAATTTTAGTAAGAAAATATTCCAGATGGAAGAATTGTCACCACTTTACTTTAATCTGAAGTGACAAGGCCCTTATGTCAGGAATATTTCCCCCAACTCAACTTAACACCAGGATACAAATATATTGGGAATCACAGACAAGGAAGTCCTGTCTGTGTGGGAATGTAATAAACAGTGTCACTGTATAGTGTTATTCACTGGAATAATTTACTAAGCTAGGGGGTGGGGTTGGGGATTCAAAGAAAAACACAGACTAAAGTGAAGAACATTGAGTAAAGAAATTTGTTTTGATGACTACTAAAGTGATGACGGTTGGTGTCTGAAGAAAAATCCAGAATCTATCTGTTGTTACACACGCATATTTGTTTGTAATTCCTCCATAACGACAACCAACTAATTTGAATTGATTTAATTTTCAGAATTGTCAATTTCAAAACTTTTTTTTTAAATTATTCTGCCACACTTACAAGGTACCTTATTTCTACAAGTATATGAGAACCTGTTTTCAAAAACAAAATGAAGTCACAATCATGACAGTGTTCATCTTAAGCAAAGTATAAGAGTTCAAGTAATTTCTCTATGCACCCCACTGATCTCAGAACTTATGAAATTGACATGCATGTACATGCATATAGATACATGTATACACTGGTTTTTGATCTGTTTTTTAGTTTTCTTTAATACTCTTTATTAGATTAGCAATTTGCTTCCATTATCTAAGTGTATCAATGAAGTGAAGACTCCATTAGTTGTATAAGTATTGTAAAAATGATGTCACAAACAAACAAACAAGCAAAACAAACCACAGCTTTGATTACAAGTCATAGACATAGCTAATACCCACCACTCCACAGAAGTTTTTTTTAGTCAATTATAAATCAAATACACCAAAAAACGTTACAAGAATACAAAGAAAGTACTATTTTAGACACACTGTTTTTAACACATCAGAGTCATATTTAGTAGTTTTTTTAAATTCAACAACTTAAGTATGATATTTGTGTTATTGTGTCTTTCACGTACCCTGACAGCTGGGGGAAGCATTATGTAGCTTTCCTTGGAGAGAAATATACAATTGGCCTGCATTAGTATCATTATCTCAACTAACAATCATTTAAAATGTTTTCATTATGCCATATTTTGGTTAGCTGTACCTACCTTGCAACCATTTTGAAAGTATATATGCTGCTAGCATTTAGCTTGTACTGCAATACATGTATACACATTGCTGTCATTTGGCTAGCACTAGTGTGCACGCTCCTAGCACTTGGTTGGATATACAATGTGCACACTGCTACCACTTGTACAATATACTATCTGCACACTGCTAGCACTAGACTAGCACTAGTGTGCACACTGCTAGCACTAGACTAGCACTGCAATGTGCACACTGCTAGCACTAGACTAGCACTACAATGTGCACACTGCTAGCACTAGACTAGCACTTCAATGTGCACACTGCTAGCACTAGACTAGCACTAGTGTGCACACTGCTAGCACTAGACTAGCACTACAGTGTGCACACTGCTAGCACTAGACTAGCACTACAGTGTGCACACTGCTAGCACTAGACTAGCACTACAATGTGCACACTGCTAGCACTAGACTAGCACTACAGTGTGCACACTGCTAGCACTAGACTACCACTACAGGGTGCACACTGCTAGCACTAGACTAGCACTACAAAGTGCACACTGGCACTTGGCTAGCACTACAATGTGCATACTGCTAGCACTTGGCTAGCACAGCAATGTGCACACTGCTAGCACTATACTGTATAGTCTGATACCACTTGGAAAGCAGTATACATAGCATTTGGAGCATTCCTTAGTTCTGGATGTACATTGCTTACACTCAGCTACTTGTAGTACTGCAGTGTGTACAATGTATACTGCAATGCAAGCATCGGTAAGCACTATAAATGTGCACACTGCTGGCACTTGTTTTTCACAAGCGAACATTTTGTTCTTTACCCAAGTATACACATTAACTCATGAAAACTTAATATTCTGACAATGTGAATATTCAAACATGCATTTACATACAATGTAGCACATATTCACAGGCAGCATTTTCTGCAACAATACAGTGCACCATGATACTATGTTATTCACCTTTGACCACTGCAATGATCAGAGATACATTCTCAACCAATTGTATACTTGTATATGTATACCTTACATTTTGTATCTTTGACATGAAACCCATTCACACCAAACACTACTTTAAGCCCAATTAGTGGTAACTGGAATCACTTGGGTTTTTTTTTTTTTAATTCTTGTTTTTACAAATGTTATGGTACATTGTCTTGTCGTGTGCATGTACAAATGTACAGTGTACAGTCACAGTAGCAGCCCGTAAATTTAAAATGTTGTCGGTTAATACTTAATAGTTCAGGCCATTCATTTGTACTGTTTACATACAGATATCAAGTCAGTGTACACAGTGCCATCAATGTAGATAGGTAATACTGTAAACTGATTAGGATTGAACAGTTGCCAGTAAAGATCTGGTATTTTTATGACAAAAATTAATAACAAACAGTAAACAGTTACATCTACTTGGGTTGAATTAGAATGCCGTTATGGAAATACAAACTTTCATACATTGAATTGCTTCTGATATTTTTACACTATATAATGGAAATCATAAACAAAGTGATGCTGTACTGTAACTAACCTGTTTTTTACCCTCTAACACTATGGTCTTTTCTTCAGATGGTGATCGTGATGAGGGTAAGACTGGAGGAGGTTGTGTTCCCCTCTCTAATGTGTTTCCTGTTTTCCTCAATTTTGGTGCACCATTTTTGAAAATATCACCGAGTCCCACTCCTCCAACTATTTTTTTCTTCGGTGGAACTTCAACAGTTGGACTGGTGGCCTCTGTGGTGTGAAGACATATCCATAAGTCACTGACAACATTATGCCTTAGTTAAATATACATGTATGATTGTACATTTACAGTGCATTGCAGATGATGTTTACTCTCTCTGGTTGCTACAATCACACACAGAAACCAATAAGGAACTACGCATCCTAAACTTTAAGATGGCAAGATTGAATTAAACTTACTACATCTAGGCACAGACATGCCTGTACATTTGTACATTGTAATCTGTCCTTTGCAGCATTCATTTGATGTCTACATGCATGGTGACACATTTACTTAATTTCAGAAAGAGTGAACAGTAATCTGAAATGAGCTGTAGGTACTTCTGCGCCATGTCTAGAGTCAATATTCATTTGATGTCTACTTGGTGGCACATTAGTTCATTTCAGAGAGAGTGAACAGTGATCTGATACGCGCTATATGTACTTCTGTAGGCCATGTGTGGAGTCATAATATTAAGAACACAGGTGAAATATACAAGTAGTCACTCTGGACCAGTACATTTGTACATAGTGCAACATTTCAATCCATCTACTGTGGACAGATCAATGTCACCGTCAATTAAAATTTACCATGGCAAAGTAACTTTATTTCACTGTCCAATTTGATTCTTGGAACCGTTAAGTTTAACAATATATTATCCAGGAATACATGTGTCCTTTTGTAACAAAAACAAAGATTTCATCTGTCTGGAAACGTGCATGACTCCCTAAGTTTATGTAAATGAAAGCCAATGTTTCTCAAGCTCAGGAACCAACTGATTTGTTAGCTTTTTTAGGAAAAAGAGAACTTTTACACAACGTTATGTAGTTATCATATACAGTATTCAGTTTTCTATAATAAATTTCTCTAAAATTCTACAATGTTGTAAAAACTGAGGGGGAGACATTTTTTTGTAAACTGGTTGCTATAGTAACAGTAAATGACACACTTACTTTCTTTATTTGTTTCTTCTCCTTTGTCTTCAGTCTTGGCACTATGACCTTTTTCCTCTACAATTTCGACAAAGTTAGACGGAAAGACCCCGACTTTTCCATTGAGTTTTCCTTCCCACCATCCAGGTTCTTCCTGTTTTGTGACCTCTACTAATTCACCTAGTTTCAATTCCAATTCATCCTCATTCTGTGGTGTGTAACTGTACGTCACTTTGGCCCGTTTCTGCCTCAATTTGTCGGCTCCAGCTTCAATCAAATCACACAAAAATGACAATTCAGTGTACAGAACACAAAATTACCGCAAACTGCAATTGTGTAAAGGATAGTGCGATGCAGGTTTTCTCCCATCATAGCACAGTTTATAGAAAGTGGTGGTACCGTTTAAAATATAAAATGTAGTACTACTACATGACACTAGTGGTCATGGGTTATCTTTCATACATGTACCAGCTTATGTTGAGAATCACAATTTGAAAATGTGTGCCCAATAAACTGTTACAACTATGACATTATTCAAATAAAGTCATTATGTAAGTGAACACTCTCAGCTGAGATGAACACAGGAGTTAACACATGAAGCATGTGACGCTGTGATGTGTGCATGTGATAATTTACATTGTACCTTTAATTATACAAGTATTTGATAATGACTTTTGGGGGTGTGGTTTACTGTGTGTGTGTATGTATCTATGTATGTACGACATGTACATGTATGTATGTATGTATGTATGTATGTATTTATGTATGTATGTATGTATGTATGTATGTATGTATGTATGTATGTATGTATGTATGTATGTATGTATGTATTTATGTATGTATGTATGTATGTATGTATGTATGTATGTATGTATGTATGTATGTATGTATGTATATGTGTATGTATGTATGTATGTATGTATGTATGTATGTATGTATGTATGTATGTATGTATGTATGTGTGTGTGTGTATGTATGTATGTATGTATGTATGTATGTATGTATGTATGTATGTACGACATGTACATGTATGTGTGTGTATGTATGTATGTATGTATGTATGTATGTATGTATGTATGTATGTATGTATGTATGTATGTATGTATGTATGTATGATAAACTGTAGTATACACCACAATAAGAACCTAAGGTCATATGATTGTGCACGCAAAGTTCCAAGCCAGTGACCAGAGCTTAAACTTCATGCATGGATTTTCACAAGAATGTCTGAATTGCATTGTACATGTAATAGTTTATATTATACATAGCATCTAGTTATGAATGCTAAATGAAATGTTCATATTTGGGTCAGGTACATATAGTTCTCTTTTTGAAGGAAGAAGTAACCATAAAAAAAGTCAGCTGATACATGTACATGACATACTATATACAATTTTTTTTTTGTAACTCTTACATAATATAATAACCATACATTGTATATGTTGAATTTTCACTGGAACAATGCACAAATAAATTCTAACAGCTTTTTGATCAAGTGTGTGTGTGTGTGTGTGTGTGTGTGTGTGTGTGTGTGTGTGTGTGTGTGTGTGTGTGTGTGTGTGACTTCATGAATATGATACAAGAAGTTCACTTCTCTGTGTTTTATTCCTAGCATACATTTCCTGCTTTCATTTGGCATGAAGATCGACTTACATCAGACAATAACACGTAGTGAAACTTATGGTTCTCTCATGAGAATACACAGATGTTGATCAAAAATTTACTTCACTTATTGATGTGTACAGGACACTAGTGGAAGTTTTCACTATCTAACTAAGTGAGTGAGATACTGATAAGCTAACTTTGATCACTCAATGCACCCCTCCACCCCACCCCCCTCCCCCACCCCCATGAAGAGACAAGAATTTCCTGTTTATCTTCCTTGATTAGGTACGTTGCTTTTCAGTGATACATACATGTACTCATAATGTGTATTCTGCATCTGAACATGTCCATGTAAATATCTGTAAATTCAAATAACTATGACATTACATTTTTTGTATAACTCAGCATTGTATAAAAGTGTCAATATGCCATAGTCTGGTTATCAGAAAGATAAAAAGATTTCATGGTTTGGCCACTAGGAGTGCTGTTTGCAGGCCTTTCTTGTAGCTGTTTTTGTTTTTTGTGGGTTTTTTTGTTTGGTTGTTTTTTTTTTTACGTTTTTTGTGGTTTTTTGAGGGTTTTTTTGTTTGGTTTTTTTTTTTTTTACGTTTTTTTGTGTTTTTTTTGTTGTTTTTTTGTTTTGTGTTTTTTGTGTTTTTTTGTTTTTTTGGGGGTGTTTTTTTTTAAGTGTGTGGGGCGGGTGGGGGGGACACAGAAGCAAGGGCCAGAATAGTTGAGTATTGTAGCATAAGACAGCAGACAATAGTTATATTACTCATTTTCTATGTTGTCCTCACTATATTATTTCTTAGTGACTACCTATAATCAAAATGTGCCTAACCAACCACTATTGTTATGATCCTGGACATAATGTGTAATGCTTCCAGTGCAGTCAGAGCGAAAATCTTGGTCCTCACTTTGCCAAATCTACCTGTGAAAAGGCCTGAACATCATCACTACATGTGGAACTGGAATATGGAGTATTGCAATCATGGCTTTGTTGAGCCAGTGAAATCATGATCTATACCGTACAACATGGTAGGATATATATCATGTATATGTGTACATACGTCTTTTTATATCTTTTGGAGGAGCTTTGTCTTTGTCATCTTCTACTTCTACTGTTGGTGGTGAACTTGTACTGTTTCTGTTTGATGGAGAGCTCTTAGGTTTAATGATCTAGGGAAAAATAAACACACCATGTCATACATCAGTAAACCAGTCCTATGTACATGTACCGGTACACATACATGAATATTATTATACATTTGTACTTGCATCTGGACAAGTTCTGCAATCATTTGACATTAGTGTCCCCATCACTGTATCACTACAAAATGTTCAGAGTAAAGTACCAAAAATGTTTGTCAGCTTCGTAGATCAAATGATGAATCTGTGTAAGTCATTAGTGATACAATGTAAAGTAATGTACATGTACAAATGTACATTGTACATGTAGGTACATATCTTGCACTATACATGTACATCGTACTACATGTATATGAAAACTTATCGAGATTTATTTTCATTTTACCAGGAGTATTTTGAAAGGTCATAATTTTTGGGGAAATACGTAATGTTCAATATTGAAAACCAAGTAATAAAAATAAAGTCAGTGTGTTTATCAATAATGTACATGTACTGTACCTTGACAAAATTGTCTGGAAACATTCCCTTTTTTCCATTGACTTCACCTTCCCACCATCCTCCCTCCTGTGTTTCTATATTTGTGATAATGTCTCCAACCTGTAGACTCAACTCATCTTCTGCTTCAGCAGTGTAGTCATACTCCACCACTGCTTCCACTGTCACGATAAAAAAGATAAAATGTAACATTAACACAAGTTGAATTATGTGTACCTGCAATAGCATTTTACCTCATGCTAGGGGGTCAAAATAGAACAAAGTCAACTTGGGCCAAAAAAATAAAAGGATTTGTTCACGTGTCATCCAAAATCATGCGTGTCACATGTTTTTATTTCATTTTCCCGTTTTCGCCAACATCTACTAACAAGTACAGATGAGACCAATTATCATTGTCACTGGTCAGTATGTGGAGTAAACAGTTGTCAGTTATTCAGTCATTGCCTCATAAAATAATGATAAAATAACAGAACTTCAGCACTCAACTGCAACATAATGGGGGATCATGTAACATTCCAGGATGCATGTACATGTACATTGTATCTGGTACAAGTGCAATAAATATTAACTACGTGTACATGTAGATCAAATTATTCAGAACAAGGAAATTAATGTGCATAAGACTAGGATTTTCAGTTTATATCATAATAGTTTGAAATTTGATAACATTCTAAATGTTTTACTTGATACTTTATTTCCTGTTGTAAATTGTCCACAAACAAATTTCTCAAGTTTTTGTGACAGAGTATTTATAATTTGGTTTAGAATATCAAGATAAGTCAACACTAGAAGACTGGTACATGTACATACTACATGCTTCTACCCTTCACAATGTATAACCCATTGGTATGTGTAAGGTAAACAATAATGACACCCTAATTAGCCTAAGTCTCTGTAATTTCTCACTCCCTTTACAGTATGTGGAATGACATTGTTTGTTGCATGTGGTACAATGAATTTCACAATACTGTTCAGCTTTTCTGTTTCATCTCTTAGAAATCAACAAGAAACTACATGTGCTACACTTCAACAGCAAGATAACATTTTTTGCTACATTTTGTCTAATTGAAATAAACCATTTAAATGTATACTACAGCAACCCCATGCAGACATCCGGGTGCCAGTGTTTTTCTTAGTCACCTGATGAAGGGTGGATAAACTGTCCTTTGCGGTGTTCATTTGATGTCTGTATGGTGGCACGTGTAGTTCATTTTGCTTAGACAAAAACTGTAGCAAGAAACTGTACTCATTCAATCTTGCTACATCATAAATGTATCTTTTAAGTGTACATTTTGTAGCATGTCTAGTTTCTTGTTGGTTTCTGCGTGGTTGTATCAAACAGAAAAGCTGAACGGCGTTGTGAAATTCACTGTATATGTAAGAAACACACATGTACAGTGTAGAGTAACACAGCATGATGTGTTCTTCCAGAAACAAGTGCAATGTTACATAATACATGTACATAATTCATATACAATGTCAACATACATGATGTACAACGTACATGATACTATATACATTTACAGTGTACATTTGTGCACATGCATACATGTAGTGATGTAGATGTGAGTTGTCCAAGTAATACAATGAAATTGTTTCTAAAAATATAAATGTATCTGTACACACATGTATTCAAAACTTGAATATTATTGAAATTCGCATGTAAAAAAATACTATGCAAATGTATATACAATGTTGATACCTTTACACTTTACAATGTAAATAGAGTACAAATGCACTCAACTCAGAGTCAGACACAACATTCTTCACTTTTCTTGATATTCAAAATGCATATGTATACATGTACACGTATAGTACATGTACAATTACAAAGCATAAACAATGAGGAAAAATACACAGATATTTATATTACATGTATGTTTCAGTTATTTACTGTAACCTTTTCTTGACCTTACAGCATTAAAACTTTACTCAATTGGTCAATATGACATCCAAAGTTCACTTCAAGAAGAGGGTGATTGTTTGGGTAGTACTTGTCACCATGGTAACAAGTACTTCTCATGTGAACATATACATTGTACATACTACTATGATACAGTATGCATATACACATGTACATGGAAGGACTGCTTTTGAACAATTTCATTTCATTTCAAGGAAATTTAATTTGTTGTGAAAAATTAATTAAAGCATTTGACCTGGAATTTTAAGGTCATATTAAAATGTACAGTACATGTACATTTTGTATACATGTACATGCTCACTGAGTTTAAAATTTAAAACAAAAGAAACAGAAAATTTGCCAAAAATATAACAAAGTAAATTTCGTTCTATACATGTACATGTACACAGCTTTATTGCATTCTTATAGTCCAATTTTTCCCTGCTAATCCTAAATTTTGGAAGAGCATTTTATGAAAAATGATATTAGATTTTGAAGAAATTATGGAAAAGTTAATGTAAATTTGTGATAACTTTTGACATTACAAAATACTCTAAGAACATCCCTTGATGGTGCTTATGAGAAGTGGGCAAAAATTAGGAATTTGCTTCCAAGAAATGTTTGAGTAGAAATTTTTATTAATTAGTATACAATGTACATGTCCAATGTTACTCTCAGAACAGCTGTGCATTTCAGGTGATTGGTACTGAATGATCATTAGGCCTAAAAAAAAAATAATGTGGATCCGATTACACTCAATTTTAGAATAGGTGGGGTAGGTAGATTTTTTTTTTGATTTTTTTTTTCATATGTGAGTGTCTCGTTCAGGTAGTAATGTTTTCCGTTGTTTCCCATATGGTCTCTGTGTTATTGGTTTCTTACCATCAGATGTACAGCCATTACAGATTACATTGTCTTTTTAAGTTGTCACCTTGATGTCAGTTTCTGCATCCACTATTTCTTACAAGACTTCACAATTTTGTTATTCGAATACGTAAAAAAAAGTTATGGGTTGGCGTGAAAAACTAGATGAGGTCGGGTAACCAAAACCAAACAATTTTTTTAAGGCCTTATGTTCAAAATCATCAAGTGAGTATAATACCTTAATGGTCATGCATTGTACATGTACATATTGTATACAAGTGAATGTAACAAATTAGACAGTAAGAATAAGATACGGTGTATGTGTTGTTATGAGTGCTTGCTGATACCATGGCACATATGCCTGTATCTTACAGACTAATAACAAATAGAATATGCATATACTTATTACATTTTGTATACACAGCTATAAGAACAAACTCCCTAATTCCTGACCAACTTGTGTTTTGTGTTTTATTTTACTCTCATGGTGAAGTGTTGTGTTATCATGTCCAGACATATCAGTTGATGTGGCCTTATCAGAACAGCACGGTTCAGGAACCAGGAAGGAACTGGCATTCATGAAAGGTCAGACACAGTATTAGGTATTGTATACATTGTATAGTGACATACATGTAGTGAATAAACCTTTCATATTGCAAGCAACAGTCCATTTGCACATGTGTACATTTGTACATGTACATGTACCACAGGTCAAAGGTCAATATTTCATCGACATACATGTACATGTACATCTGTCTGTCTCTCCGTTACTGTGGTAGGTGTATATATTGAAATATTGTAGGTGTGTATAATATATTCTGACAAATTGTAATTGCAGTAGTACTGTACATGTTAAATAGAATAAAGAAATATAATTTATTTTATTGCTATTTCTGTGTTTGGAACTAATGCAAAATAAGCAAGGAAATTAACAGCATTTAATTTATATTTGTTGGTTGTATAATATTCTGTATCAACTTTGACATGAAGCCCTACATCAAGTGAGGAGACAGCTGAAGGACACAGAGTGATCAAGAAAAAAAATATCATGTATGTTCAAATTGCTTATTTTGGTGAAATATACAATGTACAGGTAGAGTAACATACAATTTACATATATCAGTATATTTTCATAATGTACAAAATGTAGATTGATCTTGGCTGCAGTACATGTACAATGTACATGTAGGTTACATGAACAATGTACAATGTACAATGTATACATGTAGCCTACTGTACAGTCAAGTCATAGTCATTCTCACAAACTAGAGCACATTTTTTCCGCTGATGCAAACGAAAAATCTTTGCATCTGTTAAGCGCTGTCGTAAAGTGGTTTACGCTGATGGTTGTGTGTGGATTTTAACAATACTGTGGAGTGACGTAGTCAAAATTCACACATGACTTGATTCCAGGCTGACATGTATATGTACATGTATATGTATATGTGTAGTAATTTGTACATGTGTACATATCATGTACATGTACATGTATATCCAAATTCCTTCTGTATAAATATACACTTGTGTTTTTTCCATGCACATAGGGTCTTGACCACAGGCACTTGTTGTTTCCCCAAGATATGTTTCTGAATACAATAAAACATCGATAATATTGAGATACTCGGCAAAAAATATATGAAAGGGGTAAAATAACATGGGTTTCTCAGATCATGTAAGTCCACACACCGAGAAATATACATGTAAGCATTTCTATTTTGCAGTGACATTATTATTTGCCAAATATCTCAATATCACTGATATTTTATTGTATACTGAAACATATCTTGGCGAAACATACAATGTACATGTAACAAGTGCCTGTGGTCTTGGCTGTGTATGATAAGATTGTACCTGTATAAAATGACTTCTAATCAAAAGACATTCCATTCATACACTAGGCATTCTAATACAATGTAATGTGTCATAGTTACTTCTTTATCTTTGATAGATAAGATTGTAAGAGATACCTATATTGTACATACATGTAGGTACAACTTTAACATGACATAAACATGTACCTTTGCACATACATGATGTATCACATAATAATATACATGTACATTTGTACATTGTACATGTAATACACACAGCACACTAGTCTTACATGTAGTACATGTAAGTTCCATGTGAATATAAACCATTATATAAGTTGATGAATCAATCATGCACACATACATACATGTACAACTTCCTTTTTCAAATTCCAGGAAAAACGCAAATTTTGTGAGAAAGAAACCAAAGTCCTCATTTTCACAGATCCTGTTCTAAGGAAATGAAACAATCTGCAATGATTAAACTATTGAGGTCTAAGAATTTGTTCAAGGCCTTACTTATACACATCTAGTAGTCCCATTCCCATAGGACAATAAAGAATATTATGTTTTTGATTACATATGATTGCGTTCTACTTTTGTACAATTCTGGCAAAACTGATATTTATAGTGCAATTAACTTTATCATACTTGATCAGTAATAATATCAGCATGCGCATGTGTACATACATGTATATATAAATTGTATATCTATTAAGGTATTTTCAATCCATTAGACAAATTGACTACTATTCCCACTGGACTATGCCATTAGTTCTGTGTATATAGAGTTACACATGTGATGACAAAGCACATACCAATGCACTGATGCATGTGGGTTGATTCTCATCAATTTCCTCACCTTTCTTCCTTATTTTTACTTTGTCTTGGGTGACATGTTATATATCATTATTAATCATCATGTTCTTGTAGACAAAGATATAGTTTGTATATGTTACATGTACATGTACATGTACATAGCGGGAATAAAGTGTCTACCTTGAGGTACATGTACATGTACAACTACATGTAGACTCACTTTCAGACACTGGGTTCACTGAAGTCTTTATTTCACATTAACTTGAACATTTTCAAGAATTATTACACAAATACAGGAGAGTCACAGAACCCGTCAGTAGACAGGCTAGTACATTCTCGGGCATATATATCTCTTCGTTCCACCAATAAAATTTCTAGTACAATGTACATGTACATCTACAATGTAAGGGGCCTTGTCACTAATTGTCGAGTGACTTGTAGTGACAAAACTTACATGTCGGTATGCGAGTATTTTCAGGCTGAATGAAGAACAATATTGGGGAATAATATAATTACAGAATGTATACCTCTACAAGCTATAATTTATGAAATATTTCTAAAAATTTGGAATTGGAATGCTTTGACGCCATACTTCAAGCACTGCCGTGCAAAACCAGTGATGTACATGTACACATGTAGACACAGGTTGTCGTGATGGAGAACGACCAGGGTACAAAATGTTCATGTGTACAATCCATAGTTTCTGTTCAAATATAATAACATGGCTTGTTCACTTCATACATTTTTTTAATTTGTTGTATTGTACAATACATGATACATATGTACACAGTCACTACATGTAAATACATTTGTAAATTTGGATGCACAGTACACATACATGTACAGGGATATAAAATTGTTAATAAATCACAAAACTGTCCCAAAAAATGTTCCATTTACAGTTTGTCAGTTTTTTAATCTGTGTTTGTTATGTAGTTACATACCGGTACATGTATGTAGTTTTGTAGGTCTGTCTGTCTGTTTGTCTCTCAGTATTGACGTGTTCCAGTACATGAGTCCAATATTTTGATTTTGTCACAGACTCATAATACTAACAGCAGCTGTGAGTTCTGATGAAACCTGTACAGGCTTGCTTTCAAAGATTACACCTTGCTATGCTATACATGTTGTATTTATAATGTACATTTACAATGTATGTAAATATACACTGTAGTATGGTTTGATTAAAGTGAACAGCACTCAACTGAAAGCTTTATATTAATATGGTCCTCAATATTTTTTTGGTTTGGATCATTATTTACAGTTGGAGATCAACATATTTGATGAAATTAAAGAATTTCCTGTTTCCTACAGATTTCAAACCACCAAAATAGAAATCAATATATGTGTGGTAAAATTTCATGAGTTTCCTGTATCAGTATCAAGGAGTAACCTAGAAGATAAAACCCTGACAACACAGACTGAAGATCTGATTACACATTTTGTCAATTGTACAATGACATTGTATGTGTACAGTGCATGTACTTCCTTTCTTTTAATTTTAGTAACCTCGTTTAATTATTTATCAGATAACCAACGGGATCGGGAGCTCGTCCCATTTATAGGCTCCTTTGGTTCAGTGTTGTTAGTGCAGGAGGAAACCGAAGTATCCGGGGAAAACCTGCATTGTACGGTAGAGTCAAACTGAATGACACTCTTCTTACTTACAGCGTGGTAAATTTAATCAAACCCTGAATGGGTTCAAACCCCGACCGTAGTGGTAAGAGGCAAGTGGTTTAACCACTCGGCCACCGACAACCCAATATAACACAAACTTTAAATTGTTTAGTAAAACGTACATGTATGTGCACTGTATACAATGTACAATGTACATCTCAAACAAACCATATCTGCCAATTTTAATAAACCTACATGTACATGTATCTGTACATTTGTACATGTACATGTACATGTATCTTAGTGAGGTCGCATGATGCAGGATTGATGAAAGTGACTTTTCTGGGTCCCAAAGCATACAAATGTATTTATGTACAATGTAACAAAATGCAGCTGAGAAACAAATGTAAAACCAACTTTGCCTTTCTTCCTCTTAAAAGATAACCCAGAAACTTGGTATTTACAATCATATACTGGCTGGCAAATGCTATCAAATTGCTATGGAAACTAATTGAAAGCCTAGATGAAATATCTGAACACAGAGACTTTACTCATTTATCAACATTAGCAATAACACAGACATTAATAAAATATTTTGTTTTCGAAATGATGAGATCATCGATATCTATATAATACTAATTAATCAATACAATGTACTATGTACATTGTAGCTTCTCAAACACACAATTGCCATCATGGTAGAATGATTTAATCAATGCAATCCAAGGACATGATAAAATGAACACAAATGTCTCTCTATATAATAAGTACATTTTTATACTGCACATGTAGACTATTCCATCATTATAAAAGGTTAATTTCTGATTTCATTGATGCTATGATAATTCATGTAGTTTTGTCATTTCAAATGTATATCACAGTTCTCTTTCAATCGGTCTGTTATCTACATGTACATTTTGTATGTTGCCCTGTTCTCCAGTGGCAAAATGACAGTATGCATTGTATCATGTGGATGATGATGTACAAGTACATGTATTAATACTGTACATGTACATTTAGTTACAATTTCATAGAATCCATGCTGTCCTGTTCTACATTGATAAAATGCCCTGTTTCTACATGTAATTAAAATAGAATCCATGCTGTCCTATTCTACATTGATAAAATGTCATGTTTATAATTTTACATACATGTAGTATCCATGCTGTCCTGTTCTACGGTGACAAAACGCGCTGTTTACAATTTAATAGGATCCATGCTGTCCTGTTCTACAGTGATAAAATGCCATGTTTATAATTTAATAGGATCCATGCTGTCCTGTTCTATAGTGATAAAATGCCATGTTTATAATTTACATGTATTACATAGAACCCATGCTGTACGGTTCTACAGTGATGAAATTCCCTGTTTACAATTTACATTTGTACCTTAGAATCCAAGCTACATTTGTATACTGTTCTATTACATGTACAATGTAGTGACAAATGCCCTATTTACAATTTATTATAGATACAATTCACCTTTATAATGACAAAATACATACAGTCTGTATACTAAATGTATCACCATTTTACCATGGAATCTAATATCCTACAATGTACATGTATAGTGATATTTTGGGTTTCAAGCCCACCTTCACAAAATCTTGTACTTTTCAATGTAAAAGTTACTCTTGAGTTTTTACTTACTATGTATGTGTATTTAAAAATACAATTTTTTGTTCATAGTGATGCATGTTACAGCAAAATAAGTCAATCACAAAATATAAAGATATGGATTTGAGATAAAATGCCTTTTACAGATAACGTACATTGTGCATGTACAAAATGTAGGTCTCGTTTTTGTTTATTTCAACAAAATGTACATGTATCTTTTCTAACTTAAGCAACATTTTCATCTAGTAGTCACGGTGACAAAGTTACCTTCTTGAAATCTAACTTAGACACAACTACATGTACATAGTTTTCATCTGAATTTGTCATCCGCCATATCATCACTACATGTACACCGGCTGATGACACCTGAGAGAGATTCAGATGAAAGTTACGTAGTCGCTTCAAAACTAGTCTGTCAGGTATGCTGTGATACATGTAGGTGCTTTCACACATTCGTCGAAAGCGGAACAAGTTCACACAACATATCTTACAGTCTACTTCAAAAATTTGTCATGCTGCTAGACCCCTTTGGACTATTCTGCTCACTGTGAAGGCAACCAAAGGTTTGCTAGTGAGGGATTGGGCGTTTGCCCGCGATTGCACCTTCAGAAGAAAGCCCGAGGTCTAGCAGCTAGACTACATCAAAAACTCTAGATAAGTTTACTTTATCACTACTATGACTCAAAAAATGGAGTCAAGTATAAATTTCTATATATTATTTTCAATATTACTATTACATTGTACATGTATTTTGTAACAACACTTCAGAAATTATTTGTACACACCTGTACACTGTATGTATGTTTTTGTTCATATTTCATCGTGTACATGTATCTTACTATGTTACAACTAATTCACCTTTATTACTTCATGTGTTTTTGTTATTTTTTTTGTTCTGTCTTCAAGTTAAAAAATACATTTAATAAATCATTCTGCAAATCTGATACACTTTTCATCACATCATGCATCATCCATGGCGCAATAATGAATTGGATTTTCTTTTCCTGTCTTATCTCCCTTTATCCCCTGAAGTAAACAAACCACAAGCAAACACTTGATAGCCCTATGACCTACTGTGTAGTTACAGTACATGTACATTTGTAAATGAGACCAAAGTTCCAAAAGTTCATATTCATTTCATAGGTCTCCAAATTGTGACACACCCCAAACACACCTGACTACATGTTTATAGTAACTGCGCTTCCACACCCATCCAGATCCACGTTAAGCCTCTTACATTTTTGTACCTCATCCCAACAATATCAATTTGAGATTAATGTAATTTCTCTCAAACAGATATGATGTACACTGTATCTATAAGCAACTCAAACTGCGACTTATTAATGCTGCACTAAATGTAAACCATAGTCATGCGTGAGAAATACCGAGAAATGATGTGACATTCACTGTGACTTAAAAATGTATGACCTACATGTACACATAGCCTATGCATCAATATTGAAGTATTAGTACCATACATGTATACATGTATAGGTATCTAGGCAAATCAAACTAACCTGGCACAGATTCAAAAGAAAATTTCACTCTAACTTAACATCTGTCTCACTCTAACTTAACGTCTGTCACCACACTATACTATATTGTACTTACAGAATAAATTACACACTACTTCACACATTACAATGTGGTTTTTATTGAGTATTTGAACCATTTTTATTGAGTATTTGAACCATGTATATGCATGTAATATCTTTGGTTGCTTGATGACAACAAATGTCCAAGTTACAACTATATTACAGCCCATGGCATGAAGTCCGTGTGTACCATTATAATATGGAAACCCTATTCACCGGTATCACAAATATGTACATGATGTGCCCATGTACATGTAGGACACATACATGTACATGTACATGTACTTTCATTTCAATACTACTACATGTATATTCTCTATTTCCTACACTACACGGCCACACAACAGGCACAAAAGGTCACATACCACCTTCACTACCGGAACAAGCATCATATCTCTTGTTTCATTTCCTAATACAGAGTTTAATCAATCATACAATATAATATTATCATGCACTATGAGTAAATTTACAAAGAATTTTGTTATTTTTGTATGGCATTTAACATCTCACTCAGTTCCCTTTTAGTTTTACAGCTACAATAAAATGACAATTATTTGCATCTCTTCTGTAGAACCAGATATATAAAGTAATGTCCACAGTGAACCTCTGTTTGCGTTGAACATTAAATCATTAATGTGAGAGAAAGTATGTGTACATGTATATTGAATGGTACAATGTTCATATAACATTTACATTACATGTATACACATGTACATGGTTTGTACATTGTATGTACTTGTACAGCTACATGTACAACAGGGCATTCCAAACTGCAAATGGGAAATAGAGAATACAGCACCCTTACTCAAATTGGGGAGGGATCATCATCTCATACAACATGTACATGTGGTACCGTTTCTTAAGTCAAGAGCTTTGTCCCTTGATATTCTGTAGAAGTGTAAATCAGGGATGTTTTTCGTATTGTTCAGACATCGAGGAAAGCAGCAGTGCTCTATGATTAAACCGAGCAATCTATACCATGTATACCTCTCAAGGTATGCACAGACAGGAAGTAGAGCGCCACCATGGCAAATTTTGGTAAGGCCTAGTCCTATTTACCCAATATGAAAGGTTCTGGTCCATTTTGCAAGCTGTTTATTACATGTACACATTATGTACACGTACATAGTGCATGTATTTATAGCTACATGTATATCGTATATGTACCTGTACAAGTACTGGTACACTGTAGTGTGTGCTACTTACTTACTACAAGCAACTTACCGACACATATATCTTTCAAATATAAATTTCTATTCACCAAGTTAAAAAAGTTTTGGACACAAATCCCAAATATTCACAAATATCTTATCAGCATTGGTGTATACACTGTACATTATACTTTGTGATTCACTTCCAAATTGTTTTGACTGAGTAGAAATTTCATTTGATACTATGAACTGAGAGTCCATGAAAATTCATTCGAGTATTTCATTTCTTTCTTCTACAAATTTACATGTACCTTCACATAAACCATTCATGATTTATGTTCATAGAGACTAGAAAGAGTTCACCTCAAAACAAAGAAGAGTGATACCCCCAAAATGTTACTTCCATTGTAATATCAATTCTGCTAACTACTTCTTCATTTATAACACCATCCATCACTTTGAGCATTCTTAAATAAAGTGTAGTACAAGTATTTACGTTCTCTATCTGAAAGTCACCCCACATTGGTGGCCGGCTTACAGAGGATACTTGCTTTACACAGAAATTGAAATGCAGTGGTGCAAAACATCATGCTGATGAAAACTATCAAACATCTGAGATTTTGGTGTGAGTTTTGAGAGAAAACATGACATTCACAAGCCATTAGCGGTCCAAGTGCAACAAACCTGCGGGCTTGCCTGGCGAAAACGGGTGTCATAAAAGTTGTTTGCATCTCTAAAGCTGTTTGTAGCGTTACTTATAATAGCCTAATAAATTGATAACAACTGATATAAGACGGAGAGAAGGTTTGCCTCAATTGCAGTCCATGCAGACGGCCGAATAGAGGTTTTACAGCTGTTTACTTGTGTTATGTAAGAGCCCATCATCACATGTGTAAATATTGGTACTCTTTGATAACAAGTCAACTTGCTTGGCTAATGGCTTGTCCCAGTAATGAAGTTTATCCATACTGTATTGAACTATTAAATACAGGCAGCAAGCACTAAATATAAAAGAAGAGGGTCCACTTAGAGACCTTGGAATTTAATGTAGGTCAATTGTCACCTATTGTTGTCCTACAGCAAGGACTCTCATCATAGAAAACAAGACACTTGATAAATAATAAATCCACTTTTCAATTATATAAATCATTATTCCTATAATTGGGCTGATGACCTAGAGTTACATGAATTAAAGACCCCTACATTGTGTGTACATACAATTTGTATATCATTATTCCATTATAATTTATGTGTGTGTATGTGTGTATATGCGTGTGCGTCACCCGTGTGGTGAAGAAGTTGTTACAACATACATACTTAAATACAAGTGTACTGTAGTACCTCAGTGATACTTGTAAGTGTACATTTACATGTACTTCTATTGCACCGACATTTGTACACATGTACAATGTACATGTGTAGTATCATGTAAGTATTGTAACTATACCAGTCTAGTACAGCTTTGTTTTGCAGAGAAGAGGTACATTGTACATTATTAACATTCTTCATCAGTATCATGACAGCGTGAAAATTTCTACTCTAAACTCAAAAGATTCTAACAGCAAATCCCTCATGAGATGGCAGCAAATACATGACGTACATGTATTTGGGATTGAATTTTCTGACTGAGTACAATTATGATCCATTCATAAATGTAACTTGTATGGACCCAAAGTCTACATGTACATGTACGAACATTCATTCTTGAATCATCATCATCATCATTAATATCATTATTAATTCTTCTCACAATGCTTAAAATTTTTCTCATCACAACTTGTATATATTGCTACAAATATCAGGGCTATTACTTACATTTTGTAAAAACCTTGTAAATTCAACAATTTTCAGGAAGTACACTACATGTACATTACAATATGATTATTCTCCATGACCTCCACTGTCATCTCCTTGAAATAATGAAACAGAGGGGGGGGAGGGGGGCAGCCAACACAAATACAAAATGTATATGTAAAGGGGTGGCCCCACAAACACAGGGATGGCCCGTGAAATCAGAGGGGAGATGCACCCCTCAAAAACACCTCGTGGAGAACACTGTGAGTGTGACAAGCTCCTCGACCTGACTGTGTCACTATCAAATATACATACAACGTATACCAATTGTCATATTGTGGGTACTATTAATACCTTATTCACACAATGGATCTGTTCTGTTCAAAAAATACACATCAGTCACCTGATAATGGTTTGTTGTGGTATATTTATTTGGTTTGCTAGGATTAAGGAAGAACTTAGTCTTAACTACTGCAAACACATTTGACAGACAACATATTGTACATTGTAGTTGATAGAACTGTCATATAGAGTTAGTATTTATGATTGTTTAATCTAGAAAAGAACTTCATTGCACATACATACAGTACACTGTATACAAAACTGGTCTTGTGTTACATCATACAGTATGTCTACATGTATCCTTCAAATTAGATTTTGAGGAACCACAAGTCTAATCATTTGAGGACCTTGACAATCTCTGGCAATGGATATCTTGGTTTACTAAAATAGACACAAACTAACACTATTGTTGTTTGATGTGGTAGATTACACAGGTGAATGATAGCTGTGTTGTGCTAATCTAATCACCTTGTGATCATACATGAATCAAGATACTGTAAACATTTGAAGTACCCCAAAATATGCAAGTTCATGGAAGTCATCAAAAATGCCACCACACCATTCAATAATTAATACATGTACAGGTAGCTTATTGTGTTAACATGTTGCAACTATGGTTTTACTTCATGTCTATCTTACGAGTACATGTACATGTAAATTAAGACATCATTACCAGTGTGGTATGTGCATTATTCAGATATATGCTGTATGGAGAGACACTGTATTTTGGTTATGGGTTATGCTCCCTGCAAAATGTACATATTTATGTCAAAGATTTTCTTTATGTTTTGAAAAGTTGTGTTCCTCCTAAATCATATTCAAATACAATGACATGCATACTGATCGCAGAGTCATTTTTGTTCTTAGATACATGTGTACATGTACATGCACCCATCTGAGTGCATCAACCATTAGTATTTTGCTCAGGGTTGGAGATGGCAAATCTCTGTGCCTACATTTTGTAAGTAAAACACAAATAGTTGATGCCCCATTCTATGTGTAATCCAATTCTTGAGTGTTGGCAAGCTCCTGTGTACATACATAATGTACATGTATATGACAATTACATCACAGTATTAGAATGGCAAACTTTGCATACATTGTACATTGTTTATCTCTATTTTAATTTGATTGTACTGGTGAAGTTCTCATGACTCAATGTAGGATTTGATGCAATAGACCTTTCCAAAATATCATTATGAAATGGCAGCCCTCTACTTCCTGTCTGTGTATACTTTGGGGGTATACATGATAGAGCACTGCTGCTTTCCTCCATGTCTGAACAATACGGAAACATCCCTGATTTACACATCTACAGAATACACAGTACTATGAGGTGATGATACCCCCAAGGTGAGCAAGGGTGCTGATTCTCAATTTCCTGTTTGCTGTCTGGAATGACCTATTTATACCTCCTGTCATGTCAATCTATGTGTACACTAACTGACAGTGTGCCAATACATTGACAATTCCTTGTGGCTGTATATGTGTACACATGATATATCAAATTTATATTGATTGAACCAAGGAAATACACAGACATGTAAATTGTTCTCAAAACAGCTGTCAAGAGTGGCTGACAGATCACTCTCCAGCAATACAATATGACAGCCAGAGTGCATAACTGGGACTCTTTAAACTGGACATTCCATGCCATGGCTTGGTGCTTCCTTGGTAACAAACTGTGACAGGGACCCAGAGGGTACATGTATCTTGAAGGAAGCAACTCATTCAAGATTTGTGAGAAGAAGCACAGTGAATAATAACATCCAACATAACCAAGGGGGTATTGTGTTTACATTGCTGTATAATTTTGTTTGTCAAGACGTAAATGGTGTGTGTATTTGTGAATATTAGGGATGACCTACGTCACTGATATTGCAGCCTGCCTACTAACTATCAGTAGATTATGTGTGCATGTATGCCATTGAAATCAATCATTTTTATGACTACAAAGACGAAAGCTCTCAGTTCGTTGGGGAAGAATTGGACATCGAGTTACTGTCTTATAGTGTAAATGCATACATTTAGTTGTTATCTTAGCATTAGCCCGATTTGACCCGAGTACTGGATAGCCACACGTACAACACGGTATACATTGAACACACACACGTATTAACACAGTGTGCACATAACCGATCGCGTCGAGCGAACCATCCAGTGAACGGAAACAGAAGTCGATCGATTTCAAACCAATGTATATGCAACATATCACACCCTTGAAGATCCGATGAAATGGGGTATTATTCGTAAACATACAGCCCTTCAATATCGGTTGACAACTTAGTTTGAGACGTCAACAACACATCGAAAGTTTCACTCCCAAATCCAGATGCCTTTACCAACGTCAACAAACTAAATCATCATCAGGCGGTTCAAAGTCTGCATGCACACTTCACAAATTCTGCCGGAAATACACAACCACGCACCTTTGGAGATCGTGTCAGTTTATCGAAACATATCTGCTTAATATTAGATACTCACCCATGGTGAAATTTTTCAGTAAAAAGGTAAACGAACGTTGCCTTCTGACCTCACAACCAAGTAGCGTATCCCTCAACAGGTGAGTAAATACCAAACATGGCGTACTGTCACGTGACCGTCAAAAAACACTCCCCAAGTTATCGATCGTTATCAAGACTCGGCGATATTGGCCATGGCACTGTCATGTATGTAGCACTACTAGCACTAATTACAAGTTGTATCTTTATGGTTTTCTCAATATAGTTATGTGTTACAAACAATAATTATCATATAATACATGTACATGTATATCAATACAGTCAATACACACATTCATGCATATAGAAATTTGTTCACATCGATGTACATTTAATTCTCTTTATGAGCAGTTCAGCCACAGAGAACTCAGGCTCAGTTAATTTCGATTACGAAAACAAACAAACAAACAAATCAAGCAACACACAAATAAATGAACGAATGAATAGATTAATTAATAAATTAACGACTTAATAGATAATGAATAAAAGATAAATAAACAGATAAATAAATAAATACTGACAAACATCAACAACAGAGTAATCACACAAATCAGTATCAACAATAATGAATGTTTGGCAATATCAAGAATTAGTATATGATTTCCTATATGAAAAATGAGCATCTAATTTGTGTCCGACACTGAGCATCTAATTTATGTCCGACACTGAGTAACTTATTTATGTCCGACACTGAGCATCTAATTTGAGTCTGACACTGAGCATCTATTTTGTGTTTGACACTGAGCAACTTATTTGAGTCCGACACTGAGCAACTTATTTGTGTCAGACACTGAGCATCTAATTTGTGTCCGACACTGAGCATTTGATTTATGTCCGACACTGAGTAACTTATTTATGTCCGACACTGAGCATCTAATTTGTGTCAGACACTGAGCATCTAATTTGTGTCCGACACTGAGCATTTGATTTTTGTCCGACACTGAGCATATAATTTGAGTCCGACACTGAGTGACTTATTTACCACTGGACTACAGTGGACTTGTGATATCCATGTGTCATTTGTATAAGTTAGATGTTTGCAAGTAGATGGTAATTAGAGCGCTGAAAACTGCATCTAATTTGTGTCCGACACTGAGCATTTGATTTTTGTCTGACACTGAGCATCTAATTTGAGTCCGACACTGAGCATCTAATTTGTGTCCGACACTGAGCAACTTATTTGAGTCTGACACTAAGCATCTAATTTGTGTCCGACACTGAGTGACTTATTTACCACTGGACTACAGTGGACTTGTGATATTCATGTGTCATTTGTATCAGTTAGATGTTTGCATGTGGATGGTAATTAGAGCGTTGAAAACTGTTGTTACGGTTTTACATGCACTAATTTGAATATTTGTGTTACCTTGTTAGAATGTTTCACCATGTGCCGTGGTTTCACATTGCATTGCACAAGCGGGCTATCTTGCTGGAGAGTTCGCCAAGATAAATTCATACGACTGTCTTTACTATTTCATTGTAAATCAAAAATATTTTTTGTACTTCGATAATTAGGAACATATTTGTATGTCCGCGTTTATGTTTGCCGCGTAAGTATGTTAATGAAAAGGTCATGAGTGAAACCAAAGTAGTTTTATTTTAGCTTGAACTGCACCGGGTCAAATCTACTTGACAGGAACATTACATAAAGACATTGCAAATTGTTCTTCTATCGTTATTTATTAAAAGCACATGAAAATTCATATCTTTTTGTGAAATGTAAACTTTCTGATCCGTATTCAAGAAACGATGAGAAAAAAAACGGACCAAAATTTCCGTCAAAACAAGGTACTACTACTAGTAAGGATTATTAAGGAGTCCACCACATACAACACCGACAACACAACATGAATCATGCCAGAAGTCAATACAGAATCGACACGATAAACGAGCTGTCAGCCTCAACGGACGGACAACGGACCCTCTTTTCGAAGAGTTGACATGGGATAGACTAACGTTGCAGGTAACGTAACCCTCACACCAGAAGTAAAACACACTCTTGGTCTTATAAACTACCTTGCCATCGCGGCATCGGCATGTGTTCTGTTCAGTCGTCACATCTGATGCGCATGCATATAGACGCTGTTTATATATGTATGAAGGCAGTTCTTAGGGGTAGACCACTTTTGTTGCCACAATTCTCTGTTTGGTTTTCGCACAGGATAACACAGAGAGTAAAAAGATGCTGTTCTATCACACACAGATTATATTTAGAAAACTACATATTTCAATACATGTTTGATTTTCAATTAAATAAACATCATTGACAGTTTTTATGCCATGGTATATGATGCACTGAAAATACAAATCGGAAACTTGATTGGTGAGCTCAAACATTCAGACACACTGGTCAGTTTCTCCTGCCTGGGGGATGGGGGTGGTCAGTGTTTTCTCCCCCTAGAAGCCCTGGAGGATTTTTACTCCTAAAGACAATTTTTTGGCTATTCACAGACACTTTCAGACAATAATTTGCAAGCTTTACATTTTATCCTTTTAAACTGTGTACTATCAAAGTCATGCATATGCATCCAACTATCTGCTGAGCGCATCCATTTCAGTAACAGGCAACGATTTTACAGTGCTGTTACAGTGTACAATTTGTAAAGTGATTTAGAAACCATTGTACTCAATGTACACATTGCATTTTACATGTAATGCTAGCATTATCGACAGCATTTCTATCGCTGACTGGTGTATCCATTTCTGAAATTGAGGGCGACTATATATTTGCATATAGATATTTGTATGCTGTGTCCCAAAACCACCGTCTACTCTAGTTTCTGGTCCTCTCAGGCTCTCTTCGAATGTCAAAAATACACGGGGAGCGCATATCCCGTGCCAGAACATACAAATACTAAAATTATTAAATAGCTCAAAATCGAATCATTCTTACTATCCAAGTACTCTTAAATTCATAGTACGATCCTGGTAAGTGATAAATTATTGTTCAGTTTTTGTTGTTTGTTTTGTTTTGTTTTTGTTTGCTTAATTATGTCCATTTCTAAGTAATATAATATAGTGGGTTCTGAAAAAATATAGATGTTAGATATAGATACAAAGAGTGTGGGTGATATACGTTTGTTGAGGTCAAGCCAGGGTGAAACTATACCAGGAATAATTGTTTTTGTTCTATTTCAAGCATATTTTGTCATACACATCACAAACAATAGTAACAAAATATATTCACGATGACGACTTGAGTGATCTGACTAGCACCTAGTGGTGACACCGACCGCCTGATAGCGGCATTATTGCGCGACAGTGTTTGCAGAAACCTTGACAGTAACTGAGATTTTACCGTGAATGGTAAGTTACAGCATTTCATTGATACTTGGGGTGGAAAAAGTGAAAATACATGTAATACGTTTGACCTCAAATTACTGACGTTGTTATTTACCTTTTAAACGTTCGGTTTCGTTCTTTGCATTTTGTATATTTATGTATTTATTGGAAGCTGGTTTGAACAAGCGGAAACTTGAGGTTTGCACCAAACTGATATTATTAATTAGGAGTTTCGTAACAGTCTGTGAGTGGCACCAAACTATTGAAATGTTACCAGTAACTCTATTTAAACAAAATTCTAAAGAAGCTGTATAATGATATGGTTACTGTGGCCATCAAAATTACTATATTTTTGTTATGGAAATGACAACTGAATTCCACGCAGAATATTTTACAAACAGTGTATGTAATCTGTTTTTTAAGAATCTTATATGTTTCAATTTTTAATTCTTCATCAAATACTGTGTATGTGTGGTCTATCAGAGAATGAATGTTGCTGCGTGTGTGTGTGTGTGTGTGTGTGTGTGGGTGTGGGTGTGTGTGTGTGTGTGTGTGTGTGTGTGTGTGTGTGTGTTTTATAGCACACTGAGTGTCAAATTTCAAATTATCAAAATATCTATATTTTTTATTAGAGTCCAGAGGTCAGGGGATTATAGTTACCCAGCTGTAAGAGAAAGTTTGATTCCTCGTTACAAAGGCCATTTTATTGTTATGATACATTTTGTGAAATAATAATTGTATTCATATGCACTGTTGGCTTCTGTCCCTCTGTGCTATTTCAAACTAACAAAAGTGTATATTTCAGTCATAAGAAAAACGTTGCACTAATACTGGTACAAAGTCTCTCGTTTTGCAATAATTTTAGTTGCGTCTGGTCGACTCAGAATCGTGATTTGAATGTTTTAATTCGTTTATAATTAAGAAAGGATGTATCCATTCAAATTGTACAAGTTCATGATGGTTCAAAACAAATTATCAAACAATTAGTGTGGAATGAATCAATTGATAGTAAAATCTGACCGGATAGGATTAATAACTTGTTTAAAATGTCTGTAATCGCAACAAATCACTGACTCTCCGTCTATACGTGTACCTCTATTTGTTTTTGTATACCTGTGTCAATGCATTTTATTATGTCTCGTTTCTCTCTCTCTCTCTCTCTCTCTCTCTCTCTCTCTCTCTCTCTCTCTCTCTCTCTCTCTCTCTCTCTCTCTCTCTCTCTCTCTCTCTCTCTCTCTCTCTCTCTCTCTCTCTCTCTCTCTCTCGCTCACGTCTGTTTACGTTATTATTTCATTCTTTCTCCCTGCCTTCATCTCCATTGGCTTTGTGTGTTGTGTGTCTGATTATTATTGGTTCCTCTATACCACCCACCTTTTAACGATGAATAGTTAAATTTGCCATTTGTTTGTAGTGTACGTACTGAGACTCTCTGTGTCATAACATAACACCATTCCTCTGCATTGCTGACTTACCAGGAAAGATGTTGTATTATCTAATAAGTTTGGTGCTCATCTCTACATGCGTTCACGGTAAGAGATTTACATTAATATCACATATACAGCAATTAAAACGAACGCCAAATAGTACTTCAAGTAAATAGCAAGTCGGAAAGTTTCGTATAACAGTCGTTGAGGGCGAAAATTAAATCCCTGCGTCTAAAAGATCAACAGGTGGCTTTTTTAGCCCGAGCAAAAGCATAGACCCTACACTATGGTATAAGCAGGATTTTCTTTAAGTTTGAAAGAAATCTGACATTCTGTCAAACGAACTTGTTATGCTTGTGTTAACAGATCAAACTCTATCCTGACCCTTCACCTGTAACTACACCAAAATGACACCCATTTACTTGTTTCAGTATACACTAAATATTTTCTCATCACAACTATACGACGTGTCTTACCACACTCTCAGCCAATGAAATGAGAAGCCTGGTAGGGCTGAACGACACGTTGTATTTTACAGTCTACACCACTACCAACCAACTCTAATATATTGTGTATATTCCAGATGTTAGTTGTACCGATGAGGGCGCTGCAAACCAAACCAAAACGATAAGATGTGCTCGATGTTTGGTATCATTGGACGATGAACAATCGTGTTTGATGAACGCCAGTATCCCCGTCAAAATTTTCGAAACAATACTGACAAGTGTTCAGTGTCGTGGGCAATGTTATGTAAGTGTAACCCAATTCACGTACAGCCGGCCTCGGTGTGTTAGGGGATACAAACTTACCGGTGCATGTGAGCCCCTCATCTTTAAGGTGTTTCTGATAATTACTAAATGTGTTGTATACATGTACATATTTTATCAACTGCATGTACGGATCTAATTCTAGACTAAATGGCAGCAGATACATCATATGTAATTATAATTTCATGTAATTAAGTACAAGTTGTACTTGAACTTCTTATATAAACCTAAGTAGTCCTACATAAATTAATTATGCATACTGATTAGTTTAGAGGGGACACTAGGTACTATGAAAAGCTGTGATGTCATAAAAGTTATTCACGTGTTGTCATTTAGTTATATCTTCTTAATACCATAGATGGATAAATATACAGTTGGAGGGAAATTAACCATGTACCAACGAGGCTGTACCGCTGATTGTGAGGTTGATAATGGTTGCGAAGGCCTGCTGAAGACAGGCACATGTCGGAGATGTTGTGATGGTTTGCCGTTTTGTAACGTTGCTTTGAGTTTCGGTGCAGCGTCTGGGGTCGTCTTCAGCGTCGCTGTGCTGATCATTTCCGTGGTTTTAACGTTTACAGCGTCGTTTTTTACATTTATGATTTGAGTACGATACAGATCCACCATTACAGTAATAATAACGTTGATTCAATATTTCTTACGACATTCAAAACAAAATGTAAATGAAAAAATGACATTTGTGAATATTTTCTTTCAAGGGATATCAAATAATCTCTAGAAACATATTAAACAATCACTTCCAAATTCACAGAATTACGTGTTTTTATTTAATTTCTGGTAATACCAAGTTATATTTACTGTGCCATCTTCGTCAGAAAGTTAGAAACGATACCCCAATGATCAATTGGTTATACACGGGACCTTATATACATATGCTGTTACCATGGTTACATTCTTAGTAGTGTTATAGGAAAATCAAGCAATTGCTCGAAAATTTATTGTGTTTCCACTCAGTGGAACTTCCTTTTGTCGTGAAAGTTCTTTTATTTTCCGCCATTTATTACAATGTATATTTAACTATTGCAGTACTTATAACCAATGCAAATATCAACCTTGCACTAAAAGATATCCTGCTACTTCCAATATGTCGACGAAAGAAAAAGAAAATCAACATCACGAAAAGACATGTACATGACACACCATTCATGATTAGCAATGTGTACAGAATCAAGAGAACAATAAAAAAGTAAAAAGGTCACGACCTCAATTGATTCAGAAGCCTAAGGTCATAGGTGGTGGTAGTGCTGGTTCCCCGGTCCCCTCCCCCTTCCGAGCAATGGTAGGCATAGGTTTGCCAGTAGAGTGGATCCATAGTAGACTCGAGTTCATTTCGATATTTTTCCATTGATTATGTATCTACCATCAACGAGTGGACCCCTACAAATCATGAATGCTGTTTGTCTCTCTCTCTCTCTCTCTCTCTCTCTCTCTCTCTCTCTCTCTCTCTCTCTCTCTCTCTCTTCTCTCTCTCTCTCTCTCTCTCACTCTCCCTCCCTCCCTCCCTCTCTCTCTCTCTCTCTCTCTCACTCTCCCTCCCTCCCTCCCCCCCTCTCTCTCTCTCTCTCGCTCTCTCTCTCTCTCTCTCACTCTCCCTCCCTCCCTCCCCCCTCTCTCTCGCTCTCTCTCTCTCTCTTCTCTCTCTCTCTCTCTCTCTCTCTCTCTCTCTCTCTCTCTCTCTCTCTCTCTCTCTCTCTCTCTCTCTCTCTCTCTCTCTCTCTCTCTCTCTCATGTTCATCTATTCTTTCTTTCAATGATCCTCACCGTCACAGTTCGATCCACAGTAATCACAGTCACAGTCAGTTCTTTTATCCTTTATTTATAATTTTGTTTGTCGTCGAATATGTGAACTATTTGATATTTCATTGCACTGTTGATTTATTGCACTGTTGATTGACGAAATTAATTTTTATTGAGAATACTACACATGTAGTAAATGGAATTACATTATTCGACAACAACCAATACAAAGAGAGAAACCAATAATATTGACAAACGTTCACGCTATTTCAAAATGATTATTTTGGTCACACGAATAGTTTTCTTTCCAAATTCAATGTTTTTGGCTTGACGTCACATATTCCTACGTTTCTTCATCTCAAAAAATGTTACTGGTTAGATTACATGTTTTTACATCATGAAAAACGTAAACCACTATTTATCATCGAGAAATAAACGCATTGGATATATTTTCGGTGTCACAAATTTTCGTGATTTTTTTTATATTTTGATCAAGGGAATATTCTTCAAACTTATATCTGAGTAGTAACGCATGCGCACACCTCTATTTAGTAAAACATCAAAACCTGAGACTGTATTATACCTGCTCGCAAACCAGAGCTGATATTTCTATCGCGACACTGCGTCTTGGACGTTGCCGTAAAAGAGGGTGTGATTTACGCCGATGGTAGAAAATGATAATGAGTCTGCATTATAGACCGAGTACAGTCTATCGTTGAAAACTGTCAAACAACATGCAACAAAACTGTAAATATCTATGTTTTATATGTCACACTATATTATTTTCTTTTTCATCTCTCTCTCTCTCTCTATCTCTGTTTCGTTACCCTCTAAGACCTTAGCTTATTGATATCCTTCATAGTGGCGAAAAATGGACAACCCCAGTCTAACTGCCGCAAATACTGGATAGACAAAA